>NW_020864703.1:147701-171017 GCF_003713205.1 Coffea eugenioides
ATTTTGCTAGTTAATCGGGTGTTCTAAATGATCAATGATAAGATTGCTAAGAAAATTGCGCAACAGAGGTTGGAGCTGTCTGTTATTGCAGCAACTGGTCATTCTTTGTTGCAAGTCTTGTTTTTGTTCTAAATTTCCTGTTTGTTGTCAATTGGTGTATCATGCGCAATGTTTGCCGCGGGTTCTTTCTTTTTGGCATCTTGCTACAGTTTTTTCATAACTAGCTGTATTATTGGATATGTTAGATAATGCATGAATGTAATTTTTGTTGGGAATGGTAGGAGATTGAAGGATAGCATTTGGTTTTGATTGATGATTCAGTAGGCTTCGTTGGGTTACTTTCATAGACATCTTAGTTAAATAATGAGTTCCATTCAAGAAACTAGAAAGCTGGTGTTTGTGTTCTGTTGCTGCATATATGTCTTTCCATTTGTTCCTCATTTGATCTTTAATGTTTAGTTTCAGTTTGGGTTGTGTTAATCGAAGTGTCTAGTTGTCAAGAGGTGTTGAGTAATTGTCTTTGCTAGTTGTTGTTTGAAGTCTTTGTATGAAAATTTGCATTTTGAAAGCTTGAAGTTGCAGAAAGCTTCGAATAAATGTTGCAGAAGAAAGCTTTCTACGTAACATGCATGCAAAAGGCTTCAGAAATTGCTTTTCAACCCCTTGGTTTTTGGTTAATGCTACAAAGGCCCAACAATGTTCTAATTTCTTGCAATTAGGTCCTAAAATAATTGCAATCTGAACCATTACTTGACCTTTTCATTACTTATGGACCCTTGAAGTCTCCAAAATATTTTAATTGACTTGAATGATTGTTAATGTTTGCTATTGGGTCCTTAGAAGTTTCTATTTTTGAAATTTGATTGATAATTTACCTTTCTTTGTAACTATGCACTATTTGATTACATTTAAGTTGCAAATTGGGAGGGATTCGGTGATTTGTTGGTTTAATTTATTTTTTGCTTCTATTTTACTATTTGTGATGCCTTGACCTTTTCTTTTCTTTTGGAGGGCAAATAAGTAATTTCACTCCATTAGGGCCCCAACTCAAGGGAGGTACACCCTATCCCTCATTTCTTACTTTATTTGACCCTACGTGCCCTATGTGACTTTACGTGTTTAATTGCATGCCTCTTGAATGTTTATTTATTTATTTCATTTATTTATTTATTTGCTTTATTGGCTTCAGTTTTGTATATTTATTTTAGTTCAATTTTGATCATTTGAAAGGCACTTGAATGCCAAATTTGTAATAGTTAGGTACTTATTATTTATTTTATTCCCCTTTTTAGATTGTGGTAGGGCCTCCCTAATGTAATAGATAGGGTTTCCTTTACTTTATTTGCCTTGCGTGATTTGCATGCTTACTTGCTATGTGTTACCGCTTTCCTAGGATTTCGCATCTAGATATGCATGCTTATGTGTTATGTGAATTACGTGCTCACATGCCTACTTGCTTTAACTATGCCCATTTACTTGTGTATATATGGTGAATGCAAATGTACGATATAACCGTGGCTAGTCCAATGCTAGTCATGGTTGCTTATTCGCGATCGCTCACAAGTCCAATGCTTGTGAGAGAGCGTTAGTAAAGGGCTTGTCCAATGCTAGACCCAATAGGGCCGTCCCTCACTAGTACATGCTCGTATGCCTTCACTACATTTCATTTAACTTTTCCTTTTTAGTTTTTTTTGCATCTATGCATGAAGCTCTACCCTTGTCCCTCATTTGAAACATGAACTTTAGGACTTTGCATTTCATTCTAGTTATTAGGGTCATTTGCTTGATTAGGTTAGGGAGTCACCCTTCTGGTAAAGGGAATGGACGAGTTTGGCTACACATAGCCTTAGCACGCTCATTCTGTTTCTAATCAAAAGGCAAATCGAAAGTCACGATTTAGGGTCTCCCCGTACCCGTTTTGCTTGCATTCCCCTAGGGTTCATGCATTTCATTTTACCCACTATCACTTTGCTCTCTCACTTCATATACAATCCCATTGACCGCACTTGCCCTTCACACTATCACTTCACGCACCTCACTTTGCACATCCATTTGCACACTCCCACTTTACACACTATTATTTTTATTATTACTTTTTCACTTCACACAAAGCTCATATTTTTACATTGCATACATTCATTCCACTCATCCTTACGTCATTAGCATTATTCGTGACCTCTTGAAGGGCTTATCCTTGGCTATCACAACTCATGTGATTTAGTCCAATCGAGCCTCTAAGAGATATTTGTCCCTTTCGATTCATCATTAGATTTAGGGTTGCATTCATATTAGTTACATCCAAATGCGATACATCTTTTGGTTAGAAATTAGGAGAATTGTCACTAAATCATGCAACTAGCGTAGGCTAGGGTAAAAGGGTGCCTTAGACTTCGTCTTTGCCTTCCCTTTTATCAGCCGTGACCCCCGAACTCGTTTCTTTGATTTTCGTAGACTAGGAGTCATCTAAAAAGGTTTGTACTTTATTTTTTTTAACTACTTTTTGGGTGACTTGGTACACCCTAACTCAATACCAAGTGGCGACTCCTACTTTTCATTTTTAAAAACCTTTTTAGATTATCGTTTTGGCCAAACCGTCGCATTTAAAAGTCCCATGGCCTTTTTCTTTAAGTCTCACATTCACACACTTCACACTACGCATTATGATTTCAAACCACACTTTTTCTTTATTTATTTTTTCTCAAAAAATGTGGCGCGACAGGTGGGTTTGCATAGTTTAGCCGAGGTCGAGGGTCATTGATAGGAGTATGGTAAGCAGGGCATTGGTATGGGTAAGGGTATGAGTAGGTAGGTTGATTAGTAGGTAAGGGATTATACTGAACACTAATACTGCTAGCAAACAGTTGGTCAATCATGTGCCTTTGTGCGGTCACCTCTGTGCTTAAGTCATTGATTTTGTTCAACATTTTGCTCAATTGAATTCCCAGATTTGCAGTGTCTGTTGGAGGTACCGTGGCGAATCTATCAGATGATTCCCGATGTGCACTCATGTTTACCCGATTTCTCGAAACTCGGTTATGTGATCGTGTAATGATGGGGCTTCTTTTTGTAACTATGTTTACAATTTCCTGAAAATTTAGGAAAAACCCTATTTAAATTCCCCTTTTGATTAACTGCTGACAAAAAGAAAAGAAAGAAAAAGAAAAAGACACGAGTTAGTATATATTGAGATAATTCGGATGCATGTCCTATTGGGTAGCCCTTTTTGTGCTAAGGGTAGGCCTAGCATGAGAATGCAATCATCTAGGGTAGGCACATACAATACCTGATGAATCCGATCAACTTATTGAGTGAAAAAAATAATTTGAAAAATTTGGCCAATTGGAATGAGAAGAGACATTTATCCTAAAAATGAGGACAAAGTTTGAATGGATTACTTGCTTTGATCGACACATAAAATGATGTGTGAAAGAGCCTACTCTTGAAAGGATTGCATTGTCTCGACTAGCTTATTCAGTGAACCTTAGACCGAAACCTTAAAAGAAAATAAACAGGTCAAATGGATCGGATGAACTTGATGATTTATTCAAAATTGACTGGATCGCCCTAAAAATGAGTAAACTGGTCAAATGGATTGAATGAAATTGATGGTTTATTCAAAATTGACCGGATTGACCTAAAAATGAATAAATTGATAAAATGGATTAGATGAAATGAATAAATTAAAAATCAATTGAATTGTCTACCCATTTGTAGTTTCAAAAAATCATTACAATGCATTAGTCTATGAGCCTTCTAAAATCAAGATTTGGCCTCGATCTATTTATCGTCTCAACAATGAGAAATTATTTGTGAATTTCTTCAAATTAATGTGCTTTACGCAAGGAAATTTTACCAACTATATTAAAATGGCCAAAAGATGATTATTAGATGCTTATATTCTAATGTGCAAAAATTGTTTTGCCGTCTTCGAAAAGATCGAATCCTACCTTACCTCGTGCACTACCCCTTTGGATGATACAAAAATATAGACGTGCAAGTCTCATTGGATTACATATTCGAGACACAAGGTGGCTTATTCCTAACGTGGGATTCCCTACATGGCATTCCCTCTAAGGTTTATGCGTGATGCCAATTTATCAAAGCAATTAAATGCATAATTTGAAATGAAACATGACCTAAAGAACCCTTTATATGCCAGGGTAGGCTTAAAATGATGTGCACTTATCAACCTACAAATGCAATTCATTGGAATTTAAACGTGCAATAACCTATCTAAGAGGGTTGGTTCTAAAAAAAAAAGATCATACCAGATTTCTTATTTTCTAACGTTTGTGAATGCAAAAAACGAGAAAACAAGGAAATGTTAGCTCAACAGATAACACATAACATGTTGGGCAATTAGATGATAAAAAAAGTGAAAAGAAATTTAAGGAAAGAGGGGTAGAATCCCTCCCTTCGTGCCTAGTGTTCCTATTCGGGTAAAGTTGACTCTACCCTAGGTAATTTCTAACATGGATGCATGAGGTTGGGGCTTACTAATGCACCTAAACTTGACAAGGCTTCAGGCTCCCAAACCTTCAGACCAAAGGCAAAGGGTCACAATCCCAAAGCCTAAAAGTCGGTGGTTCGAGTGATCCCTCGGACATTGCTACGCGCACGTCGTGCCACAGCCACATGTCCAAGTGGATCGATCTTATCCTAATAAGGGAAGAGTGGTATGACAACCACTAAAAGTAAAAAAAAAAAAGAAATGAAGGGGTATAAAATAAAGCGTATGCACGTATGAAGTGCCCCCTATTGAAGGGATGGATTGAATACCCTCAAATGTGGGCGAAGGTTCTAGGGTGACTATTTCCCCCCACCCAATATGCAAGCGCGATATACAAACACAAATGAAAAGTAAACACATAAACCATCGCATACGTGGATATTGGAGACGATTGTGTGTTAGATGCAATAAATCCTAAAAAGGAAAAATGCAATCCTAAACCTCCAAATGTGATATATAAAACGGTTTAAGAAAAAAGATTGACTAAATCAAATTTGCTCGAACTCTCTAAGTCCCCAGTGGAGTCGCCAACCTGTAGCGCCCCATTTTTTAAAATAGAAAATAACGTGTTTAGAAAAATGAATTTTTTGGTTGATATTGATTTGAAAAACATGTTTTGATTTATTTTGAGTAAAAAGGAGTTTTTGATTTTAGAAAATAAAAAAATGGGTCTAAAATGGGGTTTAAAAGTGCGACGATTTTGACCCAAAATAAAGCTTAAAAAGGGTTTTAAATAAAAAAAAACAGGAGTCGCCAAGTCACCTAAAATGAACTTTTAGATAAAATTATGAAAACCCTTTTTAAACAACTCCTAAGTCTACGAGAATCAGAGAAGGTGTTCGGGAGTCACATTTGAAGAAAGGGAAGGCAAGGATAAAAATCCAAGGCACCCTTTCCACCTAGCCAGGCTAGTTGCGTGATTTAGTTAAAGATTTTCTTATTTTAACCTACGAATTTATCACATTTGGATGTACTATATGAATGCAAACCCTAGACCTAAGAGGGTATCGGGGGGGTCAGAATGTCCCTTCGAATTTAGTTGGTGCAAATCGTATTAAGTATGATGCCAAAAAGTAATTATTTGGAGAGGTCACGAATGTGCAAAATATGAGACTCTAAGAAAAGAAAAGAAAAGAAAATAATGATTATACAAAAACAAATGACCTAGAGGAATGCATCATAACGGGTACGAGAGGGGCTAATACTCATGACTTCAATGTTCCCTTTAATAGAGGGAATACGAGCGTGCTAAGGTTAGAGAGCCAAACTCGTCCATATCCCATATTTGAGGGTTTTCTCCAATCTAATCATACAAATGTACTAGCCTAGTTCTAATTCTTAAATGCGAATGCAAGTCTAATGTCATGTTTTCATACAAAAGGGGTAAGGAATATACATATAAGGGGAAATACGGGATAAGGGATATACATATAAAGGGAACATGGGGTAAGGGATATACATATAAGGGAAATTCATACAAAAGTGCTAAAAACCCTAAAAAGTAGAAAATATGCATGAGAGTGTAGTGATTGTCACACAAGCATGATCTAACGTGTGAATGGTTCCTAAGGGTCTAGCGTTGGACTAGCCCACATCTATGAATTCCCACTAGCGTTGGACTAGTGGGAAATCGGAACAAAGGGCCACAACTAGCATTGGACTAATGTGGATTCGGGAAATGCACCACAACTAGCGTTGGACTAGTGTGGTGACGTCACACATTAATTATAACTAAATAAAAACATAATAAAGCGAGTAAACACATAAGACCACATAAACACATAATACATAAGCATGATATCTAGATGCAAGACCCTAAGAAAGCAAGTAACACGTAACACATAAACATGCAAAAACACACAAGGCAAATAAAGCAAATAAAGCCCTAACTATTACATTAGGGGACCCTAACTACAATCTAAGGGGAGGGAAAAGAGTAAAAATAAATAAATAAATCCCTAACTATTACATGTCCTATCTAAATACAGGTCTTGAAACCCCTAACTATTACAACTTGGCATTTAAATGCCTCTCAAATGACCAAAATTAAAATAAAATGAATATACTAAATTAAAACAACTAAAATGCCTAATAAATAAATAAAATGAAATAAAAACATTCAAAAGCATGCAATATCACACATAAGTCACATAGGGGCACATAGGATCAAGTAAAAATCAAAATAAAGGGGTAGAGTGTACCTCCCTTGAATTGGCGCCCTAATGAATGAAATTACTTATTTACCCTCAAAAAATAAAGAAATAGTCATGGCATCACTTTAATTAACAAAATAATCACATGAAATGGAAATAAACACGAAATTGAATCACTCGAAGTATTCATATGAACTAAACAACCCATATTCATCAAATTGAAACAAACAAGGACCCATTTGAATGAATTAAAGAAGTTTGAGGGATCAATTTATTATTATTACAAATATTAAGGGTCCAAAAGGAAATAAATTAAGATTAAGGGCTTAAGGTGAAACCTACCAATCAAATGATAAGGCTCACAAAAACAAATAAAATCCCATTTGCTACAATTAAACAACAAAATACCCAAAATTTCACTCAAAATTCAAATCAAAACTATAAATCTAAAAAAAAGTTATTAAACCCTTCAAATTCATCCTAAAACTCATGCATATTCTACCCAAAAATCACAGCAAATCATACCAAAGAAGAATGACATGTTAGAGGGACACAATTGATTAGTTTTTCCAATTTTCTGGGTCAAAGTAGCATTATGGAAAACTTGGGGGGACTAAAGTCAAATTTTTAGAAACTATTTCATGCATGGTACGAAGGAGGCTGCTGCATCAAGCATTTCTTCTGTAATTTTCTGCAACTAATGACATTCAGTACATACGCGGCTAACAAAATCCGAACAAACAACAAACTTTCAAACCGAAACAACATTTTATGGATCTTATCATCAAAACCCAACCTCATTCTGTGCATTCCCAAGAATTTTTTCACTCCAGATCATGCATAAAAGGATCCAAAAGAAACAGTCATGAATTCCTACAGCTCTGGGTTTCATGTCAAAATACAAACAAGCATCAATCTACCAATAATCATCAAGTTTTGGCCTAAAAGAGGATTACAAAGTCCATTATTAACACAAAACCTCAGCAACTAAATACAAAACTCTAGTCTTGGGAAACGAAATAGAAAAAGAAGAAACAAACTTTCACAGAGGGAAAGACTCAGATTGATGTATTTTACACGTTCTTACTCCCTCTTTGCAGCAAAAGAAACGTTACTTAACGTAAAAACATGAATTAAAGCCTCCCTCCCTTTTACCAGATGCGCAAATAGCAAGTACAAGGAAGGAAGAATGTGAGGACCCGAAAATTTTCCGAATTTCTAGACTTTATGTTATTTAATTGCACACTTTTATACCTTTTCTTTATTGGAAAATTCCCCAGATAATTTTTATGAGCAAATAAAGTTTTTAAATCATTTTTCTAGTATAAGTTAGTTCATGTGAAATTAAGAGTGTATATCGAACGTGGGACCCACTAGTGCGAAAAGTTCGGAAAAATTCGGCCAACTAGGTTAAGTTTTGGATACTGAAATTAAATTACCGGGTGTTGTGAGATAATTAGAGGTTGTTATGTGGATTGATGTGAGAGGGAAGAAAGGGATAGAGATGCATTAATAGAGTGACAAGTGTCACTTGGACATTGGTGGCACTTTTTGACTACTATTCACACTTTTACCATTTGGTTAAAATAACTCAAAATTGACCAAAAAATTCACTCAAAATTTGCTCTTCATAGCCGGCCCTCTCCTCCAAGAAAGAAAGAAAGAAAACTCTTCAAATTCTTGCCTCCATCTTGCTCAAATTCAACTAATCAACCACTTAATCTTGCTTTTGTTCCATAGAAACCTTTAAGTGAGTGATTGTGAGGTGTTTGGTGGAGTTGTTTGGAAAGCTAAGGTGACAAGTTGCTCTCTCTCTTGTGTTGCTAAGGTGAGTTGTGAAGAACCACTCTCCTCCCTTTATTGATGCTTAAATCATGCTTAGTGGTAGTATGAGATGCAAATTTATGGATTATTTCTTGATTTGTGGTTGAATTGATGAAGTTTTATAATTTTTTGGGGATTTTTCTGTTTTAATATGAACATGATTGTGTGGCTATATATGATGATTGGAAATTATGTTTTAGGACTCTATGAGGTGGAAAAAGTGGTTAATTGCAAACAATTTCTGTTTTGGAAGAAATCTTGGAAAGTTAGGGTTTATGATGATAACATTCTGTCCGGTTTTGTAGCTCCTATTTAGAGGCCAAATTGGCCTTGGCTTAAAACATAAAAGTTTTAGGGAATGATAGTTTAGAGGTGCCTACAAAATTTCAGGTCAATCGGAGTAGCGTAACTTGAGAAAAGTCGAAATTACCCTTGCTGTTCTGGTTTTACCCGAATTTGGGAATTGCTTCTGTAATTGGTTATTTTGATTAGGAATGCTTCCGAATTGGATGTTGAGGTCTTCTGATGAAATGTATTCCTGTTTCTTAGCTTCCGGATGGCTTTGGAATTTCTGGATTTGGATTTAGGTAGGCTGATTTATGATGTTTGTACTAGAATGCATTCTGTGAATCTGTTTTTGCGGTTCTGGTGTAGTAGATTGCTTTGTTTACCTGGTTACACTCGAAAATGGGTTGAGTGACCTTCTATAATATTGTAGCCCTAGCTCTTAGCTTCGAAACGGTGGGTCTTGGACCTTCATCCAATAATCGTAGTGCCTTTGGTGCCATTCCCGTAAAATGACGTCAAAAACTGTTTTTTTCAGGGTTAAAGCTAGTTCCATTTCCGGATTTTCTGGTTTCCCCTAATGCTTATATATGCTTATGGAACCCTATTTCAGTAGTATTTGGCATTGATTTATGACTTGTAATCGAGTCTTATTGTGCTTATTGGAATATTTTAGGGCTTGACTTTCCTTTCCGGTCATTTTCCTAGCTAAATGACTTGAATGACTTTAAGCCTAGTGAACGGCTTTTGGAAATGAGATTATTTTTGTACGAGATGTTGGGACTGATTTGAGGAAATAATGAAGCCAAAATGGCTGGAAAATTAGGTAAACACAAAGGGCGTGCTGCCCAAATTTTCACTCAAGGACTAAGTTTCTATTTGAATTTGTATATTTTCGTTTGGCAAATACTATGACCGTTTTACCATTCCAAAACATGATACCTCTTCGATTTGAAACGCCAAATGTTTACTTACTCCGTACTCAAAATATAGAAGTATGAGTTAGGGTTTTATCGGCCACAAGTGAACTACGTTCAAGTACGGTTTTAAGAGTCTTCCTTTTCCATATGATTTTCATCCTTGAGTCCAAACAACCCTCTTTTACTTGAAAGTCATCTTTACACGCTTTACTCCTAATTAGTCAGGTTTCTTCGTTTCCCCTTAAATGTTTTGCTCGATAAACTGTAATGTGTTCTCTTGTTCAATCTTAGGTTTCACTGGTGACTAAGGGTAATATCCGGAAGGATATTTTGCACGTTATTTTGCATAACTAGGTGAGTGTTCCTTGTTTGCTATATTCCTTGACTTATTGGCTTGTTATTATTGATTGATAATGTGTTAAGTGCTTTCAATGATTGTTAAAACGAGTTTTCTAGGCGAGTGTGTACTTTATCGCACTCGACCTAAATAAATGTGAAAGTTTCAATGATTAATGATTAAATGCTAGTTGCGCATGAATGTAAGCCGTTTGGCTGAATTGGGCCCTGCCCTTCGTTACCGATCGACTCGAGCCAGAAGCGGACTCGGTCGGGCGATATGGTGACCCTGGGTGAATTTGGTATAATCGAGTATTACCTTGTAGTCCGGCTACGTCCGGATGGGTGGAGTCCGGCCAACGTCCGGATGGGTGGAGTCCGGTCAACGTCCGGAAAAGGGATGAACGAACAAAAGGATGAACGAGAGATTCTACTTACCAAAAATATATTTTAAACGATTGGAGGAATAAGGGGAAATGTCAGGGGAACGAACGAACAAACAAATAGCTCCATGTGGGCCCGTATCCTTTTAATGAATGTTACTATCGCTTTCCATTGTAAATGTTTCTTGAATTATTGATACTCCATGTTTAATGTATTGAATTGATTGTTTGTTTATCTGTTCGGAGCCTCACTGAGCTTTTAGCTCACCCCTTTAGTTTTGTTTTCCTTAACAGGGGACGGCGAGCAGAATGAGAGCATAGACTAGCCAGCCCAGTTCTTTTGTTTCTTCTGTTTCTTTTGTAGTGGTTCTCGCCTAGTGCTTGGCACGGGCTGGACGTATGAAGGATTGAGAACCTTTGTATATTCGATCTTTACACTCCCGTTTGGGGATGACAATGTATATAAGTTTCGCTTTAAGTTTTGGATCGTTGTCCTATTTATTCTTGTGATTTATTCAGATTTTAAGTGAGGACTGTGGTGAACGACTGAGTCCTGGCGAGAGCTGGACAGGCGACCCGCCGAACCCTTTGGTTCGCCTTAGGAGGAGGTTGGGCCGTCACAAAGAAATCGAAAGAACACGGCGACAGCCATAGTAGCAGAGATTTTGAAGCTTATGATGTAAACCCCATAACTCATGAACATAAAGGATGGAAGGATTACCTTTAGCCTTTTAGGAGTCAAAACCAAATCCAGATCCTTGCGAAACGGATCCCTGCGAAACCCTTGTTTTCCTCACTGCCTGAGATTTCCCTTGCTTGCTTCACTCTTACCCGAAACCGTTTTCTTCCTCCTTCGTTCCTGAAGCTCTAACCAGCTTTTTCCTCCAGTTCTCTGCCCAGATCTCTTCCTTCTCAACCCAAAAACTTGTCTTTTCTACTCTTCTGAAGCTCCTCCCTTTCTCCCCTCGATTTCCCTTTCTCAGCCCTCAAGCTCTTTCTCACTCTCACTCTTACTCTCTCTCTCAGTTTTCTTTCTTGTCCGCCACCCCTCTTTCTATTTTCACTCCCTTTCAGCCGTCCTTTTTTCCTTTTCCTCCTCTAAACTCTCTTGCCCAACTCGTAGGTTTCTTTGCCCAACTCTCTCTTGCTCTCTGCCTTTTCACTCTATGTCTCTCGGCCTCTTCCTTTTTATTCTCTCCTTATTCCCTTGGTTTCTTCTACCCGCAACCCCGTTTTCTATCTCTCACCCGTGTTTTTTCTTTTCTCAAAACTTAGCCGCCACCTCTACTATGCTCTCTCGCTTGGTCCCCTTCTTTCGGCCAGGTTTTCATGCCTTTATATGGCACAAAAACTCTAAACCCTATCAGCAATGGTATGGATGGAGCCGCATTTTCTTGTGGTATCTGGGAGCCGTTTGATGGCCTATATTCTGGAATCTTCCAGCTAAGGATCATGGGGTGAGTTGGCAATGGTACCAGATAGTTTGGAGAGGAAAAGAAAAATGCGAAAAAATTGGGTGGTAAATGAGCCAAAAATGCCGCTGCAATTTTTTTGTTTCTGTACTGGCCTTGCATTCCTGTACAAGTCCAAGAAGATGGTGCGCGCGTGCTTGAGGCATTCATTTTTTCTTTTTTTTTGTTTTTCTTTCCAATGATTTTCTTTAAAAAAAGGAAATAAACAAATCAACTAAAATGAAATAAAAATGCTAAAATTTTTGTGTTTGATAAAAGAAATGATTTTCTTCAATATAAAATGAAATAAAAATTAAAAATTAAAAATGAGTAAAATAAACAAAAATATGAATATAACGAATAGTAAAATTTTGGTGCCTATAACTAGTACTTTAATCGACTAAGCCCCAGCGAGAGTTAGGCAGGCAGTACGCTGATACCCTAGGGTTCACCCTAGAGAGAGATGGGGCTATCACAGGTGGTATCAGAGCTTAGGTTTGAATTGGCTTGGGCGTACTAGAAATTTTTTACTTTAAGATTATACTTGACCATTTTCCCTTAAGAGTACTTAAGTTTTATCTGTACTTTGTGTAGGATGGATAGAACTAGGGGCCCTAGCGATAGTCCGGTTGGCGAGCCACCCCGTGGAGTACTCCCGATGATTAAGTACCAGATTAGGCCCGGAGGAGCTACCATACACTGGAGTCCAGCCGCTTTCGGCGTTGCGAGTACTGCCATACTTATGTCTACCCCAATACCGTAGTTTTGGTTGTAGTAGAGGAGAGGAAGGCCCTAGCGAAGGACAATGCTAGGCTTGAAGCTGAAGTGAACCAACTAAAGGAAACTATTAAGATGCAAGCTGACAAGATTAAAGAACTTGAGGAAGATGTAGTGGAGGGTCAAGAAAGGACTGATGACCTCTGTGCACAACTTGAGGAGGCCCAGGTGTGAGAACCCGTACTTTTCTTAATTGCTAATATTAATTACACGCTTTTCCATATTTTATTTATTCAAAAATTGTGAAAATAAGTTTTATGAGTAAATATAGTTTTTAGATGAGTTTTCTAGTATCGGTTAGATTTTTAGAAAATAAGAATGTATATCGGACGTGGGACCCACTAGTGCGAAAAGTTCGGTAAAATTCGGCCAACTAGGTTAAGATTTGGATACTGGGTTTAATTTATCGGTTGTTATGAGATATTTAGAGGTTACCAAGTGGTTGGTGTGAGAGAGAGAAAAAGTTAGGCAAGTAATTAATGAAAGTGACATGTGTCACTTAGAGATTCATTCCTACATTTGACTTACTATTCATCCTTTTACCATTTACTAAATAAACCCAAAAATTGACCAAAAATCTTCCATTTTTTCCAAGCTTGTGGCCGAACCTCTCTACAAGGAAGAAAGAAAGAAAAAGCTCTCCAAGGTTTGCTTCAATCTTGCTCCAATCTACCAAATCAACCATTGAATCTTGGTTTTGCTCCATAGGAAACCTTAAGTGAGTGATAGTGAGGTGTTTTGTGGAGTTGTTTGGAAAGCTAAGGTGACTAATTGCTCTCTCTCTTGTTTTACTAAGGTGAGTAGTGAAGGACCCCTCTCCTCCCTCTAATGATGCTTAATTCATGATTGGTGGTAGTATAAGATGCACTTTTATGGATTATATCTTGATTTTTGGTTGAATTGGTGAAGTTTTGTAATTATTGGGGATTTTTTTGTTTTCATATGAATATGATTATGTGGTCATATATGATGATTGGAAATGATATTTAAGGAAGCTAGAAGGTGGAAAAAGTGGTTAATTGCAAGTAATTTCTGTTTTGGAAGAAAATTGAAAAGTTAGGGTTTTAATGTTATTCATTCTGTCCGGCACAGTAGCTCATATTTAGAGGCCCAATTGGCCTTGGGTTAAAACATGAAAGTTGTAGGGAATGATATTTTAGAGATGCCTACAAAATTTCAGGTCAATCGGAGTAGCGTAGCTTGAGAAAATACGGAATTACCCTTGCTGCCCTGGTTTTACCCGAAGTTGAGAATTGCTTCTGTAATGGGTTATTTTGGTTGGGAATGCTTCCGAATTGGTTGTTGAGGTCTTCTGATGAAATTTAGCCTTGTATCTTAAATTTCGGATGGCTTTGGAATTTCTGGATTTGGACTTAGGTAGCCTGATTTATGATGTTTGCACCAGAATGCGATTTGTGAACCTGTTTTTGCGGTTCTGGCGTAGTCTCTTGCATTTTTGACCTGGTTACACTCAAAACTGTGCTGAGTGACCTTCTGTAATATTGTAGCCCTATTTCTTAGCTTCGAAACTGTGGGTCTTGCACCTTCATCCGATAATCGTAGTGCCATTGGTACCAAAACCGCAAAATGATGTCAAAAACTATTTTTTTCCGGGTTAACGCTAACTCCATTTCTGGATTTTTCTGGTTTCCTCTAATGCTTGTGTATGCTTATGGAACCCTATTTTGGTAATCTTTGGCATTGGTTTATGACTAATTATCGAGTCTCATTGTACTTGTTTGCATATTTTAGGGCTTGACTTTCATTTCCGGACTTTTCCCTAGCTTGAATTGTACTTGTACTACTTGGAGCTTACTGAACGGCTATTGAATGAACTTATTTTGTGTGTGACTTTGGGACTGGCTGAGGAAATATAATGAAGCCATGACGGCTGGAAAAGTAAGCAAATTTAGGGGAAATGCTGTCCAATTTTCTAGGCCGTTTGGTTCCTTTAAGTTTGAATTGCCTTTTGGTAGAAATGAAGGGCTTTTGGGTTGTTTGTAGAGGTGGCAAAATGGGCGGGATGGGCGGGATTTGCTTGGGTTTGTGATGGAACCGAGTCATATGGGTTTGGGCCCAACTTTACCCATATGTGTTTTGGGACTAACTTGGGCGGGATCACTTTGGGATGGGTTTAGATTGATCCCGCCCAATACCCAAATCTATTTTCTACATATTTTTTTTCCTTTAATTCATTTTTACTTTTTTATATAATTTTAATATTTTTTATTTATTAAATTTTTTTTAGTTTTATTAAATAAACATGCAAGTGCTTTATACTTAGGATTCCCATCAAAAATTGGATTAACAAATAAAGGAAAAAATAGATATACAGTCATATTCCAACATATATCAAGATGGCCAAGATACTTAAGGTGTTGAATATTTATCATCATCATTGTTCAAAGATGACAGGTCTAAATTGACTGAAATGTTGAAAATTCTTATGGATAATGACTAAGAAAACTACTAGATTATATTCTCTAGTATGGCTATAAAAATTGTTAAAGATAATTTTTGAATCTAAGACTCCGTTTGGATTGGCTATTTTTTCAAAAAATAAGTTTTTCAAATACAATGTTACAGTAATATGCAATAACTCAAAAAACATCCCATCCATATTAGTATATCAAATATTTCAAAAAAAAATTATAGTAAAAATTTTTCATATATACTGCTATAATAAAATATTTCAAAAATACCCCCCAAAAATAGTTAAACCAAACAGAGCCCTTGTTATTTGAGCCCAATGGGTACCCAAGTATTTCCCAAGTATTCCCATCAATTAATGGGTACAATTGGGATTTGTCCCATTTTAAACCCAATATCAAAATCCAATACCCATCCCGCCCAAAGTCCCCATGGGCATGGGTAACCCATTGGGACTTGGGACAAATTGCCACCTCTAGTTGTTTGAGCCTAGGTCTTCATGTTACCTTTTCGTTTTCAAAAAACACATATTTGGCACCCTTGCATTAGTAATTATTTGGCGAGGCATACGACTGGTAGTCGAGTCTCACATGTGCATTCTGTATACTCGATTTTTGAAAGTGGAACCTTCAATTGTTTTCCTTGGATTATTTTAGGGTTCTTGGTGATTAAAGCTCTCTTTTGGGAGGTATATGTACTGACCCCGGTGAGTGTTCCACTACCTGCTACCCGTTATGTGAAATATCTGAATATCTGAAATACTTGATTTATGACTGTTGGAGCCAAATACTGTTTTGATAAAAGGGAGGCGAGGGTGTACTTTATCACACTCGTTCTCTTGTCTGTTCATATGCCAATTTTGAGTGCGTATCTGAATCTACTATCTGTATCTGTATCTGTTATTTGTATCTGGATCTGTATCTGTTCTGACGTCG
Organism: Coffea eugenioides; assembly: GCF_003713205.1. Classification (NCBI taxonomy): domain Eukaryota; kingdom Viridiplantae; phylum Streptophyta; class Magnoliopsida; order Gentianales; family Rubiaceae; genus Coffea; species Coffea eugenioides. The sequence continues at coordinate 163,706 of NW_020864703.1, forward strand.
TTTGGAAGCTTGTATCCAACGACCTTTTTGTGACCTCTGAGCTCAACACCTGTGGCCAGTTACTCGAGTCGGGCCGGCAAGGGCCTGGTCGATTAGATAACGAACCACGGTAGTCTGTTTTGGGATCTTTGGGTATTGAGACCCTTGATTCCGGTATACTCGAGTATTACCATTTCTGATCTGATTGGATTTCGGGCCCGGTGGGGGTATGTGAGGTGGAAGGAGTCGAAGAAAGTGGAGTCTACGGTATTGGTTACTTCTGTAGCGTTGACGGAGTGTCAACTATTATTTCGATCAAGCTTCGGTGACGCAAATGGGAATTTGGCTCCTGAGAGCCACCTGTATCCTTCCTATTTGAATCATTGGTTCCTTTCCTTTACATCTGGCATGTGTACCTGATTTGTTAAATGTGAAATGCCATGATTTTACTGCTATATGTCTGGTACCTCATTGAGCGCAAGCTCACCCCTTTCTGTTCCATTTGTTTTCCTTACAGGAAAATAAATCCTTTTGGACTGGATTTGATAGTTGGTTGCCGAATTGAGCTAGATGGACATATCTTTTGTATAACTCATTGATTGAAACCCTAAATGTACTTTTGGGTCCGTTTCTCTTTTGATTTGGCAAACCGTATATGTATCAACTTTTGAATACTTTTGTATGCCACTTTGGATTGTATATGCTTAATTTCAAGATGTATATATATTTGATTGATGCTTGGTTGGATTTTGATGTGTCGGTTACTATTCATGGCCGACTCCATTTTCGTTCGCGCGTTTGTATGTTCCGGACATATTAGATCGCTCTAAGCTGAACCGTTAGTCCTAGCGAGAGCTGCGCAGGCGGTTCGCTGAACCCTTTGGTTCGCCTTAGGGTGAGGTGGGGCTGTCACACCAGGCGCGACTAGTTAAGGGAACCATGAAAATGAGGACTAGAGCTGAGTTGATCCAGAATATTTGTCATGACCTGCTTGGGGACTTAAGCGATGAGGCCTCTAATGTAGGAGGCGAGGCAGGAGCTGAACCTGCCCCGGATGGGGATCAGCTAGTCCCATAGTAGACTAAGTCTTTCTGCTGGGTTATTGTGAGGCCCCAGTCCGATCGTAAGTCGATATTAGGGTTAGTTGATATTCGGTATGGAAAAAATAGGGTTTTATGGCTAGGAAGGAAACCCTAATTCGGTTAAGTTTGGAAATCCTAGTGTGTGCCTTGACGTAAGTAAATATAGGATTTGTTTTAATTACAAAGGTTTAGTAAGTTTGAATGGTTAGCAAACCTCTAGTGTTACAATATTGGAAAGTTTAAGTGGAGTTTTATTTATCGCCCGCCTTTTTCCGCATTTTCTGTATTAGAAAAATCTCCAGGATAATTTTTATGAGTAAATATGGGTTTTAGAAGATTTTTTCAAGTATCGGTTAGATTTTGAGAAAATAAGAACGTATGTCGGAGTACGAAACTCAGTTCACTAAACTTTCTCGCTTTGCCCCAGAGCTGGTGTTAACGGAGCAGAAACGAATCCGTCGATTCGTTCAAGGTTTAAATGTGGAAATCCAGGAATCGCTAGTAGCTGCTCAGTTGAACACGTTTAGCCAAGCGCTAGAAAAAGCACAGCGGATTGAGACTGCGAGGGGACAGGTTAAAGCCTTCCATGATCGGAAAAGTTGGCAACCTAGCTCGAATGATTCCATGGTCGGACAAAGCTCGCGAAACGAGCCACCTGCCAAGATAAATAAAGGTACGGATGGTCCACGACCTGCAGGGACCCCGAATAATTTTGTACGGGGTCGGGTAGTGCAAGAGGGGCCGAGGAGTGTCCAGCGTGGAGGGGCAAGTACAGCCGCCAAGTCAACCTGTGGTTTCTGTGGGGGCAATCACACCGATGAAAATTGCTGGAAGAATAGTTCGGTACGCAAATGCTTCAAATGTGGTAGCACCGAACACCTGATTGCCCGGTGCCCTAAGATGAAAAAGGAAGGATTTAAGCCACCGACTGAAGGGACCACAACTAAGCCGTCAAATGCAGGGGACAATCGACCTAAAGGGCCAGCAAGAGTGTATGTAATGGGTCAACAGGAGGCGATTGACCCTTCGGCAGGTTTTGAAGGTACGCTTTGATCAATGAATTAATTTCGAGGACGAAATTGTCCTAAGTGGGGGAGATTGTGAGGCCCCAGTCCGATCGTAAGTCGATATTAGGGTTAGTTGATATTCGGTATGGAAAAAATAGGGTTTTATGGCTAGGAAGGAAACCCTAATTCGGTTAAGTTTGGAAATCCTAGTGTGTGCCTTGACGTAAGTAAATATAGGATTTGTTTTAATTACAAAGGTTTAGTAAGTTTGAATGGTTAGCAAACCTCTAGTGTTACAATATTAGAAAGTTTAAGTGGAGTTTTATTTATCGCCCGCTTTTTCCGCATTTTCTGTATTAGAAAAATCTCCAGGATAATTTTTATGAGTAAATATGGGTTTTAGATGATTTTTTCAAGTATCGGTTAGATTTTGAGAAAATAAGAACGTATGTCGGATGTGGGACCCACTAGTGCGGTAAGTTCGGAAAAATTCGGCCAATTAGGTTAAGTTTCGGATACTGTGCAAAATTTGACTTTTATAGAGAGTGAGATTTGATTGAGGTGAGAGAGAAAAGAAAGGATAGGAATGCATTTATGGTGGTGACAAGTGTCACTATCTCATTGGTTTTACTTTAAGATTTACTATTCACCTTTTGACATTTTTTTTGACTTTTGACCCAAGTAAGTAAATATCCTAAAAATTCACCAAAATTCACCATTTTTCCTCTCCTTGTGGCCGGCTCTCTTCCTTGCAAAGAAGAAAGAAATTCTTCAACTTTCTAGCTTCCATTTCACTCAATCTTCCACAACTAATCACCTAGATTAGATTCTATTCCATAAAAACCTTTCTTCTAGTGCTAGTAAGTAGTTTGGGAAGTTTGTTTGAAGAGCTAAGGTGTCCAACATCTCCCTCTCTCTTGATTTCTTGGTAAGTGATGCTTGAACACCCTACTACACCTAATGATGCTTATGTTTTGCTTAGAAGTGGCTAAAGTGATGGATTATGTGATTTATTTCTTGATTTGAAGAGTTTTGGTGAAGTTTTCCATTTTATGATGAATTTTCTGGTTTAATATGAATGGGATGTTGTGGCCTTGTATGATAAATGGTAATGGTTTAAAATGACTCTTGTAGGTGTGAATTGTTGATAAATGCAATCAATTTTGGATTTGGATGGAAAAATGGAAAGTTAGGGTTCATAATCCCCTAATTCTGTCCGGTTTTAGATCATAGGGTTAGAGGCCGAATTGGACTTTACTCAAAACATGAAAGTTGTAGGTATTGATGTGTTTGAGGTGCCTGTAAAAGTTCAGGTCATTTGGATTAGTATAGAGTGAGTTATGTCGGAATTACTGTAGCTGTTCTGCTTTGGTCAGAATGCGAAAACTGCGTTGGTATTTGGCTATTTTGACTGGAATTGGTTTGGATTTTAAAGTTGGTGTCTTCTGATGAAATGTATCTTGGTGTCTTAGCTAACATATTCCATTGGAATTTCGGCATTTGGACTTGTATAGACTGAGTTATACCGATTACAGTTTTGTGTGTTTTGCAAACCTGTTTGGTAATTCTGGTTTAGTATTTTGCATATTTGACCTAGTTGTGTTAGGAACTGGATTGAGTGGCCTTCTACATTGTTGTAGCCCCTTAAGTCTGGGATATTCCTGTAAATTTTCAGGATAAACGGATTAGTATATCCTGAGCTATAAACGAAATACTCAGACCTGTTTTGACCGTCAAATTCTGTTACGTTTTTGGAAAGTTTACGACTGGAACTTTGGCTTCACATTTGACTGGGTTTCAAGCTGTTTGGGCTTGCGACCAAAACACCAAACTTATAACCCTATATCAGAGCTTTCTAACGCCCTTGGAATTTCATGAATCGGATTTATAAAACCTGAGATATAGCCGAGCAAACAAGGCCTGCCCGTGAAAATGACCATTTTCTGGTCAGATCTGTTTTGGTCCTGATGACCAATTTCCGTTCCAAATTTGGATTGCCGACCTTCATGAAAGTTGTTCCATTTGGAATGAACTATCTAACTGCCAATTTTCAGCTCTTTTGACCATGTGTAGCATAGAAAACAGTTTGCACTCAAAACTGACCATTTGTGCATTGGCCAGATTTCGTAAGCGATTGTGTTTGGTTCATTTGGGACTGAAGCCTCCAGTTTCAGTTCTGGATGTCTTCATAACAGTTGTTGTTCATCCTTTAAGCTTCGATATGGCGTCTCATACGCCTTAATCCGGTATTCGTAGCTCAACTTATGAGTAAACTAGAAACGAGTGTCAAATCTGCCGTTTCCGCTAACGGCCGTTTCCGTTTCCGTCCGTCATATTTACGTGCGCGCGTGTCGTGTTTGCCGTTTTGCTTGTTTTAGGCACGATAGTAGCCGTTTGCGATATTATGTGACACAATCTTCTATTTCAGACGGTGGTGAGCTGGGCGGAACTGGTGGAGCCCACTACTAGTTGTTCATTTCGATCCGACTTCGTACTTTTGCTATTTCAGTTTCTGAGTAAGTATTCAGGCCAGTTTGGTGTGTTTTCTTTGCTATGTGTTTGAGATATGTGAAAAGGGTACTTAGGCGAGGGTGTACTTTATCGCACTCGACCTAAACCCTAATTTGAATGTATAATTGTACTTGGCATATGTATATGACCCTTTTGGAACCAAAACCCTTGAGCTTGTGGCTCGGGGCGACTTTCGAGTAAAGTTTGTGAAGTTTGCAAAGTTTGTGAGTTCGTGGGCCCGATCTAAGACCTGTTTGGACTATTCGAGCCGGTTAGGGCTTGGTCGAAGTCAGTCCAACTTAGTCTGCGGTCACCAAGTTTGTAGGTTCATGTTATGAACCAATTTTGTGAATCCGGTTCACCGAGAAGGTGACCAAGTTTGTGACCCGAGCTTGTGACTCAAGCTCAAGTTTGTGATTTCGTTCGCCCGGGCAAGTTTGTGAGGTGACTGGCCAGTGAGGGTGATAAGGTGTCGGTGGGTGTACAAGTGAAGTCTACGGACCATTGAGTGTGGTCGACGGAGTGTCGGCAGGAGATCACGCATGGCATATGAATTGGCTTTGGAGCCACCTGTATCCTTATTATGTGATGTGACTTTTCTGCTTTTGCTTTACTCTTACTGTGTAACTGTTACGTGAAATTTATGCTTTCGCCCCTGTTTACTTACTAAGCATATACCTTACCCCTTTCCTTTTGTTTTCCTTAGCAGGGGCCGACGCGGGGACTTTTGGCTCGTATACTAGTATAGTTAGATTGGCTTGTAATAGTTGAACAGTTAGGATGTTTGTTTTCGTTTTGGTGGTTTGTATAAGGACCCTTCTCAGGGTCTATCTTCTGTTGGTTGTGGTTATAGTGTATTAGAGTGGTTTGACTCGAGACTTTTGAAGATGTAAATATAACTTTGGGATTGTGTATATTGTATATAGTGCTCTTTCGATCTATCACGTTTTATTGCTTTAAGTTTTGAGTCCTGGCGCGAGCTAGGCAGGCGGCCCGCCGATACCCTTGGGTTCGCCCTTGGGAGAAGTGGGGTCGTCACAGTTGGTATCAGAGCGCCTAGGTTAGAGGACTTGGGCAAGTGGGACATACGCGATAGGCACTAGGCATATTTGACCATTTTAAGTTGAATGATATCTTTTAAGCTGAAATGCCGGTTGACTGACGACTTAATGTTTTGTAGGTATGTATCCGGGCGGTTCGAGTGATGCGGGACCCAGTGGTGTGGGACCGAGACCTCCGAGTAGGAGGGGCCCAGAGGATCGAGCGCTGCGTAAGCGGGCGATCCGTTATAGGCAGAGGCTGGGAGAGCCTTACACTTTGTACTCCCCCTTCAGCCAGGTGTCGTGCCGACCCTGCGCGTGTTGGTATACGTATGGCTATCCCGACGAGGTAGTCATAGCATTGGATGACGAGCGTTATTACCTCGACAGGACAGTCGACTCTTTGAGAGCGCAGCTGGAGGAGTCCAGAGAGGTTGGCCAGGGGCGGGCGTCACGCATTAGGCACTTGGAGCGGAGTCTCCGAGAGGAGAGGGAGAGGACGGATGCTTTGCACCGTCAGCTCCAGGACACACACCAGCACCTCTTCGCTATGAAGAGGCAGCTGAGGGACAGGGCTCGGAGTATGTCTGTTGACTGCGAGCTCTTACTAGATTTAGCCGCTGAGGCTCCGCCACGAGCCACCGGTCTGGAGATGATGGATGAGGTGGATACGTTAGGTTCCGTTGGGAACCTGGGTCCTAGGGGAGACGCATAGGGCCGCTTTTGTACTTTTGACTGTTAGGCGGGTTACTTTTGTTAGAACTAGTTCGGCTAATTCCTTTTGTTACGTGGCCGACTAACTCGATTTTTGGAGCCGGAGCGCTCGTGTATATTGGGTTTTGTACCGACTGGAGGTCGGGTAATGTGTAAATCTTTTGGTGTGACTTTGTAAATACGTGTATATATTTGAATAGAATGTTGAACTTATCTTTTGTGTGCCTTTTGTGCGTAAGTTTTGTGTCTCTTCTTTTGCTCATAGTCTGGATAATAAGTATACGTATTGGTTCGAATTATAGACTTGTACACTAGATGGCCTCCGGTACTCGAGGTGGAGGTAGAGGGCGAGGACGAGGCCCTGAAATGGAACATGAACAAGAGCCAGACCAAGTAGCTACAGCCATCCAGCGAATGGCTGACTTGATGGAGCGTATGATTGACCAACAGGCTCAGGGCCACGGGAATGCTGCTGGAAACCCTGGACATAATCCGGGACATAATCATGAGGGCGAGGACCGTGCCTTAGAACGGTTCCAAAAGTTTGCACCTCCTAAGTTCATAGGAGGACCTAATCCTGATTTAGCAGAAACCTGGATGGACCGTATGCTCGATATATTTGCCGCACTTAGGTATTCGGAAGAGCGGCAGATATCTTTTGTTGTGTTCCAGTTCGAAGGAGCCGCTCGAGCCTGCTGGAACGTGATTAAAACTAAGTGGGAGCGCGAACAAACCCCCTGGACCTGGATCAATTTTACCTGAGAATTTAATGAGAAGTATTTGCCGCCCATCGTGCAAGAGAAACGGGAAGATGATTTATCCGCCTGCGTCAAGGTGCATCTTGTGACGCCCCGAAAAAAAATGAGTTTGAGAACCCAGAAATTTTCTAATTTTCTAGGGTTTATTTTTTTAAACGCCCGCCTTTTCTACATTTTCTTGATTAGAAAAATTCCCCAGATAAAGTTATGAGCAAAGATAG
>NW_020864704.1:0-18443 GCF_003713205.1 Coffea eugenioides
CCACCTCTATTCTGTTTGGTGTTCGGACCCGGTAAGGGGTATGTGTGGTGGACAGAATTGAAGTAAAGTGGGGTCTACGGTCATATTTGTTCGTTATACATTGACGGAGAGTCAATGAGCTGTGACCAAGTACTGCAAAAGAGGAAAAGGGCTCTTGAGAGCCGTTTGTATCCTTTTACTCTTGTTTATATGTGATGGTTATATTTGGACTTGGATTGAGTAAGATTGTACTTTCGTGATTCTCATATACTTGGCATGTGGTACCTCATTGGGCGAAAGCTCACCCCGTTGCCTTTATTTTCCTTACAGGGCCTAATGTTTGGAACTGTGATGTTTTGAAAAAAGAGTCGAGCTAGTATAGATATTTTTTTGTAAAACTCCTCTGTAATTGGACAAACACTAATTGTATCTTAATCAAATGTTCTCTTTTGATTTGTAAAGTTATCAAAGTGTGTATTTAGAAGTGTTTCTTTATGGCTATGTGGTATAATTGCTTGGGTATGTACATTCTCTAAGTTTATATAAAGTCTACTTGTACTTGATTGGGATTCGGACGAGTGCAGAGTTTGAACGAGAAAAGAAAAAAAATTGGCGAGAAACTGTTCATCAAATCCGGCTGTATATCCGGCCAGTTCTTGACCAGATTAGCAGGGGTTTTTGAAAAAAAAAATTTCGGTTGCTCTCTGCCTCAAATCCGGTTGGCAATCAGGCCAAGACGGATTGTGACGTGGCAGTCACTGTTCACTTCCATTTTTATTTTCGTTCTTTATTATTTGTTGTCGTTGAATCGATTGATTGCGGTGTTATCATTCGGACTGCTTTGGCATTCGTGTGTGCGACTTAGTAGTTCTGGCGAGAGTTGGGCAGGCAGTTCGCTAACCCTTAGGGTACGCCCTAGGAGAATGTGGGGCTGTCACATTTATCATCTGTTCTCCCATTTGAACATCAGAAGGATAATTTCGTTTCAAATAAGAGCCATGGTGTTACATTGGGTGAATTTTCAAATGTCAAAAAGGAATGGATTCTCCTATTGAGTTGTTCTTTATTTTGATTGTCATGTGACTTAGGAATGATACTTTGGCCATCGTTTTTACAATCTAAACACTGTTTATCGTTTGAATCCCTATTTGAATCTAAATTGGTAATTTGCTTCAAAAGCACTTAGAATCATAGCCCCACACTCGGGCAAGAGATTTGAGATTTTTCAACAATAGAAAAAAAATGTTAAATTTCTTAAAAGTGATGTGAAGTATTCAAAAAAAAATTCATCCATCTATTAAAAATTAAGGGTTTTAATTCTACCATCAATATTGGTGAAAAGGGGGACAAAAGCACAAAAAAGAAGCAAAAAAAAAAAGGAAAGAAAACAAAAGGAGAGAAAAAGAAAAAATGATTCAATGTTGAAATCTCTCCAGTGATGATGATAGAAGTCGAAGTGGAGTCAATGATTTTTGAGCACAAGCTCAAGATTGGGGCAATTTTTAAAGAAATGCGATCATAAGTTCAAATATCCTTAAAAGTCTTATTTCTTTTATCTATCGTTTTCAAACCATATTATAAGCTCATAAAGTCCATTGTTGACTTATCTTTCATGACAACTTGAAATAAGGATAAATCTTTATGCAATTTACCAATCATTCCTGATCACAAGATCATAACCTATATCATTGTATTTACCTATCTTTTTATCGATATATTACAAAACCATAGAGCTTATATGTTGATTGAATTTTTATATGAAATAGAGGTGAGAAACTATTTGCTTTCAATAAGATAGGATATTGAATGAGTTAGATGCATTTTGGGTATAAAGCCAAGGGACATTTTGATATACAGCCTTCAAGTATTATTTTTACTTAGTCACCTGAACATCTGAAATAATACACATCTAATTGGTCTTGAAAGGTGAGCTAACAAGGGAAAGTGACTTTTTCTCTAGGTACTGATCCTAAGTGAGTAGGAGATTTATTGCAATTTGGTTTGATTTTGAGAGGTTCATCATGAGTTCTCTTATATGAGTTTGTACATGGCAGGTTTTTGGGGTTAATTTTTCATTAGAGTAATGCAATTTCTATTGTTTTTATGTCATAAGTGATACATGAATGCACATTGCATCTTAGCATTTGATTATTTTCTAAATTTCAAGGAGCACAATTTTCTTGTTTTTATCAAATAAACGGAAAGTTATCTAAACAAGATTTTTACAATCAAATGGCCCAAACTGGGGTAATTTTTTGTAATACGTTTGTAGGGTACGTCTAAAGATCAAGTAATACACTTTCATATTTGTTGTTCAAAATTCAACTTTGATTAGGCAATAGCTTTCATGAGTAGTAATTATTGAATCATATTTCAAAATAAAGGAAAATTTTTTTAAATTCAAGTGCATATTGATCTTTGGCAGATCCTCTCTGTGTAGATATTTACGATTGAGATTGAGTAAGAATTGCAAGTCAAAAGCTTGCAAATCCAAAGGTCAAGCATGAATGAAAAAAGCAATAATGCTACATTGCAAAGTGGAGAACTGGCTTATCTATTCAGAAGGAGCACTTCATTCAGGGACCAATTTTGAATTGTCGAAAATAAAAGTTTTTCCTTCAATTCTGCAAATTTTGCTATTGAATTTTTGGTGCATTTTACCTTGGGATTGCGTTTCTAAGTTGGAGCAACACCTTATTCTCTTATATTTGGAATGTAAGCGGTAATGCCTACTGAAATTGAGCTCCCACCCTTGCACATTTTGATGGAAGTCCAGCTAGAAGAAGTCAAATAGGTCAAAGAGTACCATGAGTTGCTGTCTCCATTTGATGAAAAAGAGGTTGAATGCTATTTTTCATGGGTAATATTACCAATAATGAATAGCTCATACTTATAACAAGAAAGTCAAACACCATCTGTTTGAGGTAGAAGAGAACATCTTAAAATGAATTCTTCCAATTCGGGAGGAGACCAAAGAGAATATCGCTTCAAATTGGCAAGGACCATTCATTTTTAAAAGATTATTACTTGGAGGAGCACTCATTCTCATGGAAATGGATGGATAAGTTTTTCCTCAACCAATTAATGTAAATCTATGCAAAAAGTTTTTCATCTAATTATGAAAATTCTTTAAAACTACTGCAAAAGATGGATAAAGGTGGGCCTTCATCCTTTTCCATTCAAACATTTTACCTCTAGTTTTTCTCTTTGAACTTTTATAATAGTCTATTCTTTTCATTGGCAACCCCTAAAGATGACAAATCCCACGCTAGGGTAAATTTTTATTTCTTTGCTTTTATTTGAGAGAGAGAGAGAGAGAGAAAGGGAAGAAGAAAAAAAGAAAAAGAAAGAGGAAAAGGAAAAAGAAAAGAAGAAAAAAGTATGAAAAAGAAAAAGGACAAGAAAAAGCAAGAAAAAAGAAAAAGTCTAGTCAGAATTAAACTGGGGCAAGTTTAACTCTTAATAGCCCTACATTGGAGCAAATTTTTAAAACAATGCGATCTCAAGATTATTTCAAAACCATTATATGATATGTCTTCAAACTTGAACATTTCCTTTACACCCCTACCTGACCTTAATTACAAAAGCCAAAATATTATCGACCTCCATCTTTTGTAGTATTTTTAAGAGAGAGTTTCTTAATTCTCAATGATAAATGTAAATACATTTTCTGAAACATTGGGCCAGAGAGGATTAACTATTGATGCACCCCAATTTTCAAAAATATGACTAAATGATAAATTTGTGTAAACTCTTGTTTATTTCATTTCATGGTCTTATCCTTCTGATCAAGTGAAAACTAAAAGGAGAAATCTTCTTCCAAAAATGGAAAAAAAAGGCAACAAGAAGCAAAAAGAAAGAAGAAAAAGAAAGAAAAAAGAAAAGAATAGAAAAGGCTAAAAAGGGAAAATACAAAAAAAGAAGAAAATGGGTTGGGATAATCTTATTGAAAATATGAAAGGGTGCTAAGATAGAATTTCGAAATACAAGAGGTCATGAATGGAAAGCAATGTAAGGATCGAAAACAACCTAAGAGGGGAGTGAATCAGGTTATTTAAAAACTAATCAAGTTATAAGATACTTTTTGGCTAAATATGAAATTTACCCTCTTTTCTATATGACCACACAATAAACAATTAATCAAGAAAGCAAGATTGCTCGGGAGTAGAAGAGATAATCAATTTAGAATCACAAGACAATAAGTAGTAAGGGAGGAATAGTAAACCAATTTACTTCCAAACTCCTCTTGAGTTTGAATGTCACTTCATAAAACAAGCTTTTTCAAGTCGATCAAATACAACAAATCTTTGTGTACAAAGGAATGATCACTTCCTCCTTACCCCAAACTATACTTAGTCAAGTTAGGAAGTTTTACTATCACTCGGATAACCCTCACAGAGCTACACCATTGAAGTATTTTTCTCACACAAGAAAAACTTACACGAAATTCACACAACTAAGAGTACAAATCTTCTTTGTAGAGTATTTTCTTACTAAAATCACTCTTGATCTTTTGTAGTCTCAATGTGCAACAGTTCTTTGAAGGTGGTTGACCATGCTCTATTTATATGAGACCAAAAAGTTCTTCTATTAATGCTTCCAACAAATAGAAAGCAGCTGAAGAGTCAACTAGCCGTTAGGAGTGTCGGACGTCCGGTAGTCCTGTTTCTTGCGTCCGACAGCAAGCAGTGAGCTTGAGAGATTTTTTTTTCAATTCTTTTGGACGTCCGGTACCTTTAATGCTTACGTTTGAAAGCAGATAGTGAAATTGAGAAATCTTCCTCAATCCTTTCGGACTTCCGGTACCTCCAATGCTTTGTGTCCGAAGTGCCGCATTGTTTATTGGATGTCCGGTGCTCTAATGTTTTGCGTCCGATCGAAATCAGTGAGTTAGAGGAATGTTTAATTCTTCGGACGTCCGGTGGTGAAGTTCATCATACGTCCGAAGTTGCGCAATGATTATCGAAAGTCCGATCCTATCTTCACAAGCGTTTGACAGTTTTCAGCAACCTTTGTTTCTTTCAATTGTACTTGATCTTTGAACCTGATTTACTTCATAGCTAAAAATATTTCTTGAAGAGATATTAGTATCATCCATTTATTTTGTAAACATCAAAAGTTAGGGACTAAGATTAACAATCTCCCCTTTTTTTATAATGACAAACAATGAATGGAGAAAAAAATAATTGAGCCAAAACTCCCCATCACTCAATGCATCAATGAAGTTTTTAAATGCTAAGATTTTTAAGGACAGAATAACTCCCCTTCAGAATAACTTTTCCTTACACATTAACTATTTATATAACATCTCAATATCCCAATATCCGTTTCTCCCCCTTTTTGTCATCATAAGATGAGTGTACCAACCAATCAACATCAATATCAGCCAGTCAGCATCATCAATCAGTATCAATAACCAATATCTAATACATCAGAAATGCAATCCACGAATTCAGAGAATTGATACCAGAAATCAACAATCAATCATTCAGCACTCATTAGCCAAAGAATATACCAAAAGAAATTAACCATTAAACCATCAAAGTCATATATTTAGCAAATAAACTAGAAACCAACAAAGTTAACCAGAATTCAGTAGTACAAAGTACTTGAATCAACAAAAAAGGAAGTACAAAAGATGTAAATACCTAATATGAAGTTCTATCCTAAAATGAAGTGCAAGTGCCTAAAAGTGCCTAAATGGTAATCTTGAACGATCCAAACCTTCTTCTTGTAAGGCGAAACTGAGCAGGATCTACTTTTTCTTCAGTTTTCTCATCATCATCACTAGTTTCAGTTGCTGGAGCCTTGCCTTTATCTTGTGGCTGAGAGCTTGAGGCATGAACTTCAGGAGTAGACTCAGTTTGTGGACCTTTATCTTGTGAAACAGTTGGCTCAGTCCGAGGCTCCTTTTGATATACATTTTCATTTTCTTGAGGGACATGAGGCACAAACAGATTTCTTTTGTCTATGAAAGTGGCTTATTGCTCAGGTGACCTGATCATCATCAAACTATTTTCAAGAAAGAGAATGTGTTGTTTGAGTTTCTCAAGTAAGGAGATGACTTCATGATTGGACGAGAAAGGCTGAGTGGATGATCTTCCAGGATGGATGGTAAAGGGTGACACAAACTGAGACTGATCTCTGGGAGGTCTAAGGGTGACAAGAGTTTCATGACGAGTCTTTGTCCTAGATTCCAAAACAGATTCCTTGTAGCACCAATCACCATCAAAGAATCTAAGATTTTTTCTTTCAAAATAAGGTTTGGAAAAGATGGTGGATGCAGTCTCTTTTAGAGACATTCTAGTGAAAGGTATTTTGAAATGAGTAAAGATTGGAGTTAAAAATTTTTCATAGCATAGTTTCCTACGACTATCAATGCTGATTTTGAGCAGAAACTTGCACATAACAAAGCCGAAATCAATTCGGACTTTTTCAAGAAAGCAATAAAACAAGTAAAACTCCATTTTGTTGGCATCAGTCCTATGACCATCAGTAGGAACCAACAGGTTTGAAATTATTGAAAAGATGATCAAATTTTGAGAACTGAGATCCTCTAATTTTGCCTCAGCAGGCGTGTGAAAGTGTGTTCGAAAATAAGTCATCAGTTTTTCAACATGAAAGTGATGATAGGCAGAAGGAAACTCTTCATAAGAGAAAAAATTTGTAATTTTTTCTTTAAAACATCTTCAATTTTGGTCTTTAAAACTGCATTAATAATGTCAGAATTGAATGCAATATCTACTGAGTTGACACGAGAGACCAAATCAGTGTGAGAATTACCCTTCCTAAGGTTAGCAAAGAACTGATGAAGCATATCAGGATAATAAGTGTTGGGTAACGTCAGAATGTGAGACTATTTTTGGAATTCAAAGAGCTTAAGAACTGGTTCAAGATCAAGCTTACGAAAGTCAGAATGGAGAATGGTCCTCTGAGTGATGAAGCCCTTATGTGAAATCCATTCGAACCTCTCCCTGGCATCATCATCAATAAACTTGTTTAGTTTGAGCAGCACGTCTCTCTTTCGCAGAACGTTTCCTTTTTCCATTTCGAGTCTCAGTCCCTCTAGGTGATGTCCTGGTGGAAGGCTCAAGAGTTGGTTGTTCATCATCACTGATATTGGGCACTTCAGTTGGCTGTACCTTAGTTTGATCTGTACGTTTTTCTTTGGCAGGTTGTTTTCTTTTTCTACCGTGGTGTCTTAGTCCTTTTTTTGGGTGATTTCGTGGTGGAAGGCTTGACAATTTCAATGTCTTCATCTCTTAGCTTGGTAGTGCGTCCGGTACCAGCAGAGCCACCTCTCATTCTCACCATGATGAAATGCAGGATGATTTTGTTGTAGAAAGTGATGAATATGTAAATGGGATAGACTAAGATTGCAGTTGAGACTAGAATGTATGCTTGAATCTTCCAAATATGGTGAATTTTGAGAGTCTAGGGTTTCGACTGAGAATTGGGATCGATGGAGTGGTTGGCAGTTAGAGGAAGTTATGAGTGCTAATGAATGCGCAAAACGGGTGTGATGGTATTGAAGAAAACAATTTCTTGAAACTTATTCAGAGGAAAGATGAATTTGAAATTTGAAAGTAGGAGAAGAGGAAAGGGTGCGTCCGAAACAACGGTTAAAAATGAACTAAATGAAGGAGAGGACTGCTTTATAATGCGCCTCTTTTGAGTGTCGAACGGCCAAATGAAGAGAAGCGTCTGACACTATCGTCCAAACCAAAATTTTCTGGAAAAATGGCTTAGAACACTGTCAGACATCCGTTCATATGCATCGGACGTCCGATAAAGTGTGACCAGAGAATTTTTTTTTTTAGAAAATCTTTTCTAAAACTCCCAATTTTGTTCTAAAAAATACAAATTGGTCCAGTGGTAAAGCTTTTAGAAGAATATCGACAATTTGATCTTTTGAGCAAATACATTGTACACAAATTTCACCCTTTTGGATAAGATCACGAACGAAATGATGCTTTATGTCTATATGATTTGTCCTAAAATGTTGAATAGAATTTTTTGTCAAATTTACGGTACTTGTATTATCACAAAATATAGGCACACAGTCATACACCAATTCAAAATCATTCAAAGTACTTTTCATCCACAACAATTGAGCACAACATGCACCGGCGGCAACATATTCAGCTTCGGCCGTAGACAAGGAGATAGCATTTTGTTTCTTACTAAACCATGACACTAGACAATTACTAAGAAAGTGATATGTACCACTTGTACTTTTTCTATCTATCCTACATTCACCAAAATCAGCATCCGAAAAACCACATAAAGGGAATTCATGACATCTTGGATACCAAAGACCGTAGTTCAAAATTCCCTTCAAATATCTAAAGATTCTTTTCACAGCAATCAAGTGAGATTCTTTTGGACAAGATTGGAAACGAGCACACAAACAAACAGCGAATATAATATCAGGTCTACTTGCGGTTAAATAAAGTAAACTACCAATCATACATCTATACTTCTTTTCATCAACTTTTATACCTTTTTCATCCTTGTCAAGCTTGGTAGATATGCACATAGGTATTCCAACTTGATTTGAATCCTCCATTCCAAATCTTTTGAGAAGTTCCTTCATGTATTTAGCTTGATTAATGAATGCCCCATCTTGATTTTAAGTCACTTGGAGTCCAAGGAGAAGTTCAACTCTCCCATCATACTCATTTCAAACTCATTTTGTATAATAGTGAAAAAATCCTTATACAAACACTCATTAGTAGCACAAAACATAATATCATCCACATATATTTGCACAATCAAAAGATCATTCGAACTTTGTTTAGTGAAAAGAGTGATATCTATAATACCTCTTTTAAAATCATTTTCAACCAAAAAATCACTTAAACGTTCATACCATACCCTTGGAACTTGTTTCAATCCATACAAAGCTTTTGAAAGTTTAAACACATGATTTAGAAATGTCTCATTTTTAAAACTGGGAGATTGGTCAACATAAACCTCTTGATGAATAAAACCATTTAAGAAAGCACTTTTAACATCCATTTGAAACAATTTAAAATTCTTGAAACATACAAATGCCAAGAACATTCTAATTGATTCTAACCTAACTACGGGAGCAAATGTTTCATCAAAATCTATTCTTTCTTCTTAAGCATACCCCTTAGTTACAAGTTTAGTTTTGTTTCTCACAACTTCACCTTTGTCATTCATTTTATTTCTGAAGACCCATTTTCTGCCAATAATAGGATAATTTTGAGGCATTTCAACTAGTGTCCAAACTTGTTCCTTTCAAATTCCTCTTTCATGGTTAAAATTCAGTTTTCATCTTTCAAAGCATCAACAACATTTGTAGGTTCAAAATGTGAGACTAAGGCAAAATTATCCATCAATTGTTTAGAGAAGGAACGAGTTCTTACCTTTTCGGATGGATCACCAATAATGAGCTCCTTGGGATGATTTTTAACAAACTTCCAAACTCTTGGAAGATCCTTAGGTGTACCAACATTCTTGTCATTTTCTTCTAATGCTTCATTCTCTTGAGGATCATCTTAGATTCATCAAATTTAACATGTATTGCTTCTTTTATAACAAGAGGCCTTCTATTGTAGACTCTAAAACTTCTTTTGGTTTCAAACTAATCCAAAAAAATACCTTCACCGAATTTTTTATCAAATTTTCCAAGATGTCCCTTGATGTTTAAAATAAAACATTTGCAACTAAAAACTTTGAAATATCCAACAATTGAATTTTTATCAAAAATCAACTCATAAAAGGTTTTGTTCAAAATTGGTTTCAAAAGAACTCTATTCATTGCATAACAAGCCGTATTCACGGTTTCAGCTCAAAAATATTTTCGGAAGTTGCATTCACTTAACATGGTTCTGGTGGTTTTTTGAAAAGTTCTATTATTTCTTTCAACAACACCGTTTTGTTGAAGAGTTCTTGCAATCAAAAATTTATGAGTAATTCCATTGTGATCACAAAATTTTGAAAAGGCCACAAAATTTAAATTCCGAACCATTGTCATTTCTAATCTTAAAAATTTTCAAACCAATCAAATTTTGAACTTTTGCAAATAGGGAGACAATTTTTAAAGACATCATTCTTGTGAGCAAAAAATATCACCCAAGTATATTTAGAATAATCATCAACAACAACCAAACAATGAGTATGTTTGGATAGCCAAATAATGGTCAGAAATTATTTGCTTACATCACAAATACAATTTTCAACGCACCTTTTTATCTTTCAAATTATCTTTTTATCTTACATACATCACATCATAAAAAGTACTACAATAATTATTTCAAATAATCTTCTATCCATACACACTCAATATCTTTTACCACCCAAATTAGCAATTTGTGTAGGACCAAACAAATCAAGATATAGAAGTTCCAAAGGTTTTGAAGTAGAAACACATTTCTTGGGTTTAAAAGAAACTTTGACTTGTTTTTCAAATTGACAAGCATCACAAATTTTGTCCTTTTCAAACTTAATTTTTGGCAAATCTCTAACAAGTTCCTTTTTGGAAATTTCTTTTAACAAATCCATGTTAAAATGACAAAACCTTCTATGCCACAACCAAGGGTCTTCATTAGAAACTTTAAGACAATTAAAGTTAGAGGAATCAATATTTTCAAGAATAACCACATAGATGTCATTTATTCTTTTTTCTTTGAAAATAATATTAAATTTTGAGTTAAGAACAAGGCATTCATGCTTTTTGAACAATACAAACAGATTTATATTACATAATTGACTAACACTTAGCAAGTTATAATTCAAATTGTCAACTAAAAGAATATTGTGAATAAAGGTTTGACCATTCTTACCAACGTCTCCAACTCTAATTGTTTTGGCTTTGTTGTCATCTCCAAATGTCACTTTCTCACTTGATTTAGGCTTGACCTTGATGAATTGAGATGGATCACCGGTCATGTGCCTTGAGCATCCACTATTTATGAATCATTTTGATTCTTTAATGATATTCACCAAGTTCACCTACACAAAAATTCACAAGATAACATGTGGTACCCTTTATTTTTTGGGTCCTTGAGAGTTAGTATTATGTCTAACTATCCACATGCATCTCATGCCATTTCTCATATTTTTCCTCACATAGCAATTACTTTTTATGTAACCTATTTGACAACAAAAACTACATATAGTCAAAGAGTTGCTTGTATGGACAGGTTTGACAAACCTTACTTGTCTTCTTTTGTAAATGGTAAACTCATTTGAACTAGAATTTAACTTCTTCTCATGAATGCCACGATAAGGTTTTGGTTCATTCCTTTGAAAACAGTTTTGTTTCTTGTGTTGGAGCAACTCATTAAGATTATCCATTCTTCTTTTCAAATCCCCTTGCTCCTTTTTGAGCATCTTGTAAAACTTTATTTTTCTATCAAGCTCAATATGTAAATCAATCTCAAACCTTTTCAAGTTGTCATTTTCATCTTTCTGATTCTTGTTTTGTTGAAAAAGATTTGCATTGTGTTGAATAAAAAAATTGATCTTTTGTTTTAGTTCCTTATTTCTAGTATAAGATTCTTTCAAACTATCATGCAGTCTCTCAATGAAGGAATTAACATCATCATCAGATTCATCATCACTATTAAATTGAGAGTTGCAAGTAGTTACCTCATCATCACCAATGGTCATGAAAGTCATTTGAGCAGATTCCTCTTCCTCTTCGACTTCACCTTCTGAGTTGTAATCATTCCAAGTGATCTGAAAATTGTTGAATCTTGATTTTCATTCAACTTTCCTTTCCTTCATCTTCTTCATTGGGCATTCGCTCATGTAGTGTCCAAGTTGGCCGCACTCAAAGCACTTGTCAGTTTGCTTTTTATTGACTTCTTACTTTCCTTTGTTTCATGCATTGTTGAACTGATTTGAAAATGTATTGCTAGGTCCTCCTTTTCTGAATCTTCTTTTGTTGAGAATTCTCTTGAACCTTCTTGTGATGAGAGCAAGATCGTTGTCGTTGACTTCCGCATCATCTCCATCCAAGGAAGTCGAGTCATCTTCATTTTGTGATGCTTTTAGAGCAATGCTCCTTCTTACTTTTGCATCCTCTTTCTCTTGTACCTTAGTCTTAAACTTCAGCTCATAAGAGGTTAGAAAATTAATAAGAGATTCAATGAGCATAGAGTTCAAGTCTTTAGCCTCTTCAATAGTAGTCACCTTACTCTCCCATTCTTGGACAAAGCATTTAAGATTTTTCTGTTTTTCTCTCCTAAGGAGTATTCCTTTTCTAACACTTCCAAATCCTTAATGAGATCATTGAATCTACAATACATTTTATCAATATTTTCATGAGGTTCCATCTTAAATGATTCATATTTGTAACTAATATAGATTTCTTTTGTTCTCTCACATTTTCACTCCCTTCATGAATTTCTCTCAGTTTGACCCAAATCTCTTTAGCAGACCTACACCCTTTGACCCTAATGGATTCATTTGAATCTAAAGCACTATACAACACATTCATAGCCTTGGCATTCAAGGTGAGGTGGGTTCTATCATCAGCAGTCAATTCATTTCTGGTTTTTGATTTTGGTCTGTGAGTGACTTCATCTATTATAGAGGTATCATATGGACCTTCATTAACAATAAACCACAGTTCAATATCAATAGATTGTAAGAAAATAATCATTCTTTCTTTCCAATTCACATAATTCGATCCATTAAACATTCGGGGTCTAGTGACAGATTGTCCTTAAAAAAAATGGCATTATTGGTTGTCATTTTTACTCCAAAATCGTTTGAACTTAATTTCTAGAAGACCAACCTCTGATACCAATTGTAAGGATCGAAGACAACCTAAGAGGGGGGTGAATTAGGTTATTTAAAAACTAATCAAGTTATGAGACACTTTTTGGTTAAATATGAAATTTACCCTCTTTTCTAGATGACTATACAATGAACAATTAATCAAGAAAGCAAGATTGCTCTGGAGTAGAAGAGATAATCAATTTAGAATCACAAGACAATAAGTAGTAAGGGAGGAATAGCAAACCAATTTACTTCCAAGCTCCTCTTGAGTTTGAATGTCACGTCATAGAACAAGTTTTTTCAAGTCGATCAAATATAACCAATCTTTATGTACAAAAAAAAGATCACTTTCTTCTTGCCCCAAGTTACACTTGGTCAAGTTAGGAAATTTTACTATCACTCGGATAACCCTCACAGAGCTACACTATTGAAGTATTTTTCTCACACAAGAAAAGCTTACACGAAATTCACACAACTAAGAGTACAAATCTTCTTTGTAGAGTATTTTCTTACTAAAATCACTCTTGATCTTTTGTAGTCTCAATGTGCAAAAGTTCTTTGAAGGTGGTTGACCATGCTCCTTTTTAGTTTGGATTTGAGTTTCATCTTCTTTTTATTTGTGGCCGACATCTTTTTCAAAAGTGATCGGCTCCTTTCTCAAAAGTCGTTTGGATCTTGTCCGCATGGTCCTCCGAATGGATCAAAAGTAGATTCGGATGATTCTGCTGACTCGTCAATTTTGTCGGTTTCTTCTTTCTTATCCGTCTTTTGTAAATAATCCAGATATTCTTTGAGTAGCCTTGGATCTTGCATCATCTTTTTATCAAAAAGTCATTTGAAGTTGCTTCGGATACCATTTCGGTGTCTTTTTCTTTCTTTATTGGAGTAGTGGTTGGAGTTGGTGCCGTAGTGGTTGGAGTTGGTGAAGACTTTGTTGTAGTGGGTACAAAAGTTGTTGGAGTAGATGTTGGTTTAGTCCATTTGAGTTTATCTCCGGTAGTTAGGAATCTGATAACATTTACTTGATCTCCGAATTCTTGGTTGAATCCTGTCCACCATTTAATTTTGAATTCTCTAACCAATGACATTGGAAGTGGTTTTTCAAGCTCTTGATGAATTTTGAAACTCCAGCAAAATATCCACGGGACTTTGAACTCCATATGGAATAAAATTGGTCTTGTATATTCTTCCCCCTTTGCTCTTTTTAGATACGTTTGAAATCCCATAAGCACATTTGGAGGTAGTATCTCTGGTTGTGGTCCAAACCTTTTCCACCAGTGATTGAACCAAATTGGAAATTCTCTGGTGCAATTTTCTTTGAACGTAAAGAACCATGAATGATTGAATGGTCTAAAAAGGAAAGCACGATACCATGCCATTTTGTAATCTTGATATGTGAATCCATCTGGAATGAACCTTACTGAAAAGGATTTTTTAGAATAAAGAGAAGTCCATTCATTTGGAGAACAAACTTTCTTTATTATGCATTTTGAGTGGCTAATTATATTTGGGTTTTTTCTATCTGGAATTGGAAATATTTCTACAGATTGAGTATCTGTAAGAATTAATTCATAATAATCCAAATTTTTTGAGGGTTCATCTGGTTGCCAAAAACACTTTGGAGGAAAGATCCTTTGGGTAATTTGATTGAGTGTAGAATATAAAGGTACTTCCTGAAATTTGGTTAAAGTGATATGTTGAGTAAATGACTTGGTAAAATAAGTATTTTCATTGAATTTTTCTGGGGTCTTTGGAATCTGTTGAAGAGGTTTTATTTGAGAAGAAGTTGGAGTACAAGCAGCTTGACTGTAAGTCAATGCTGGAAAATCTGATAAGAGTTGGAATCTGTTTTGAGTAACAGGAGTAAGACTCATCTCATAATCTTGAGGAGTCTTTGGCCTGGAATTTCCTGCTTTTGAATCCATAATCCTGCAATATTAATAAACAATATCTTTAAGTTGGTCAGATAATTGTTTATTTTGCTGTTTGTGATACTGAATAAATTCCTCACTTCTCTCGATTCTTTTCATAACTTTGATTCGAATGGTATTTCTCTGAATCTCTCTTTGAATAAGAAAGGCTCTTTCTTGGGGAGTGATAGTAGCGTAAGGGCTTTTTCGAATGTATATGGTGTCATATTTAGGAATTTGATGAGTTGGAATACTCTGTCTGCCATAGCTGGTTTGGGCAAAATATTGATATCCTCTGGATTGGATATCTTTTTCTTTGTTTTGAAGTTTGGGAGAATCCCTTTGAGCTCTCAAATAATTGGTATATTCTCGTTCTTCCATTTGAGTCATCAATTCACGATCCATGTCCTTGTAGGAATTCTCTAGTAAGAAAATCTGGTAAAGAATTATTTTCTCCTTTGATAAATTCTATTTCAAAATCAAATACAGATAAAATAGCTTGCCATCTAGCAAATATTTGCTTTGAAACTATATTTTGAACATCTTTTTGTAAAATCTCTTTTCCAGATTTACAGTCTATTCTTATTAAAAATTTCTTGCTATATAAATCATCTTGAAATTTTGATATACATAAAACTATTGATAAAATTTCTTTTTTAATAGTTGAATAATTCTTTTGAGGATCAGACCATGTTCCTGAATGAAATCTAACTAACTCTTCTTTTGATTCTTCTAATTTTTGTTTTAGTATTCCTCCATATCCTAATTCTGATGCATCTGTTTCAACTATCATGAATGCTTTAGGATGAGGTAAACATAAACATGGTAATGATTTAATTTTTTCTTTTAAATATTTTATTTTTTGAGTATGTTCATCTGTCCATGGTTTTGGATTCTTTTTTAATCTATTAAATAATATAGAGCATTCTTGTCTTAATTTGGGAAAGAAATCTGCTATATAATTTAAGCATCCTAAAAATCTTTGTAATTGATTTTTATCTTTTATTTCATCTGAAAATTTAGTAGTGAATTCTAAAGCTCTATTGATTGGTTTTATTGTTCCTTGGTATATGTCATGTCCTAAAAATCTTATTTTTGTTTGAAATAATTTCATTTTTGGTGCAGAAACTACTAATCCATTTTTCTTTACTATTTTTAAAAGGGTTAAAAACAAAAAAGCCCCCTGTGATAAGCCTAATACACAGAAAAGCCCCCCATAGTTTCAAAATATACAACACGACCCCTCATGCTTTGAACTAAATTGTAAAGGTGACGGAATCCGTTAAACTTAACGGAAATTGTCAAAATGACCAAAATACCCTTACATAATTAAACAAAAGACAGCTCAAAAAAATCATTTGTTTTATTTTTTAAGTAGAGAGAATTGAGAGTTAAGGGGTAGAATAGGTATATTTGATAAAAATTAGGTATAAAAATTTTTTTTTAGGTTCCAATAAGTCATTTCCGTTAAGTTTAACGGATTCCGTCACCTTTACAATTTAGTTCAAAGCATGAGGGGTCGTGTTGTATATTTTGAAACCATGGGGGGCTTTTCTGTGTATTAGACTTATCACAGGGGGCTTTTTTGTTTTTAACCCTTTTTAAAAATATATTTAAATGTTTAAAATGCTGTTCTAATGATTCAGAAAATATTAATACATCATCAATATAAACTATACTAAATGAACTATAAGGATTAAAATGTCATTCATTATATTTTGAAATTCTGATGGTGCATTTTTTAATCCAAATGGCATTACATTCCATTCATAATGTCCAAAGGGTGTTGTGAATGCTGTTTTGTATCTATCTTTTGGATTTATTAATATTTGCCAATATCCTGATTTTAAATCAAATTTTGAAAATATTTTTGCTTTAAATAATCTATTAAGCAAATCTTTTTTATTAGGAATTGGATATCTAATCCATTGCAATACTTTATTTAATGGTTTGTAATTTATTACTAATCTTGGAACTCCTCGTTCTTTTTCTGCTTGATTCATGACATAAAATGCAGCACAACTCCATGGTGATTTAGAATGGGTTATTAATTTTTTATCCATTAATGCTTTTATTTCTTTTTTACAGAATTCTAATAATTCAAAATTCATTTGTATAGGTCTAGCCTTTGTTGGAATATTTTTCTCATTGAATCCTGTTTCATAGGGTAACTCAACCATATGTTGTTTTCTATCCCAAAAAGCATTAGGAATGTCAGCACATACTTCTTGTTGTAATAATTTTTCTAGTTCTAAAATTCTTTTTTGTATCTTTTCTTCTTTTAATTGTTCTTCAATTTTTAAATAAGATTTTTCTTCTTTAATATAATTTATTTGTTGTTGTACTTTAGTAATACTATTTATTGTTTTATAAATAGAGGAGGTTTGTAATATCTGTAATTCTCTTTGTTTTACTGGGGTTAGAAATCTAAATATAATTGTTTTTCCCATTATATTTATTGAAATTCCTTCATGACTTACAAAAAATGGATATATTTGAATTAAAAAGGGTGTTCCTAATATTACATCACAATTTATATTTTTTACAATTATAAAATTATGTCTAATACAATATTCATTATTACATATTGATCCTTTTGTAAATTTATATGTTACTTCTAAATTTTCTCCATTTGCTGCCATTAATTTTTCTTTTGTTTTTTCACAATATTTAGTTGGAATTATTCCTTCTTTAATGCAACTTGTATCAGCTCCACTATCTATTAGAGCTACATATGTTTCTTTAAAATCTTCTACTGTGATAGTTACTAGAGCAAACCATTTTTGGAATGTCATTCTTTCTATAATATTTATATATTGAAGTTCATTTGTAGGTTTTTCTGATATATTTATTTCTTCTGTTTTAGAATTAGAAGTTGAAGGTTGATTTTCTAATAATGTTAATTTTGCTTCTATTTCTAAATCTTTTGTTTTTAACTCTATAATTTCTTTCTGTAATTGTTTTACTTGTATTTTGAGATTATTAATTTCTGTTTGAAGATCTTTGGTAGTTTCTTTTTTCATTATGTTTATATTTGGATATTTATCTATTAATTTTGAGATACTAAAAGGTTCTATTATTTTTGGCATTTTATCTTCTTGAATGATTAAACTCTTTAATCTTTCCAAGTATTCCTTTTTAGCTATTGGATCTTCTATTTTTTCTATCATGTCTAATAAAAATTCTTTATCTTCTTTTTTAGTTATTACATTTATATATTTTGGAGTGCAATTACAATTTTCTTCATTATCTGAACTAGATATATCATCATTATAATAATCATCTTCAGAACTTTGATCTTTTTCATTTATTAATAAATTAATAAATTTATTTTTAATTTCTTCTTCGTCTACACATATTTCTGTAATTTTTTCTTTTAATTTACATTTGTTTGCTTTATGACCTATTTTTCCACATTTATAACAAACAATTTTTCTTTTAATAAACTTTTTCTTTCTTTCTGGTCTTTCTAGTTTATCTTCTTTAGGTCTTTTGTATTTTAATTTTTTATTATATTTTTTAACTTTCTTTTTGTATGCTGATGGTGATTTAATTCTTTTAATTCCAAATGCATCACAAAATGATCCTACTTCCTTTGTTTCAGAACCATATTTTATTTGTAATCTTAATTCGGAGCATAACATTAATCCTTCTTTTTTAACAAATGCAAATAATTGTCCAAAAGTAATATTTTCAAATGAAATTACATCTGTTCCCATTTCTTTTTGCAAACTATCCATTATTCTTTGTGAAAATAAACTTGGTAATCCTGTTATAAATCTTTCTTTCCAAAAT
>NW_020864705.1:0-3067 GCF_003713205.1 Coffea eugenioides
CCAATAACCAATCCACTAGGTTTCTAGAGACGGGTTCTCTTTAGATCTAGCAAGGTAGTTATTGTTCCATAACCTGATCAAGATAGATCCTTCCGCTGCCTGATCGACTTGGTTCTTCAAGACAGGTTCTTGCTGGGTCAAGTTCGTATCATCTGGTATCAGAGCTTCGGCTCTTGTTTCAGGTTAATATCCTTTTGTTTTCTTTTGTTTTCTATTTATTTTTCTAACAAAACCCTAGCCACCTTTTGATTTAAAAGAAACAAAAAAAATTTTGATTCTTGTTTTCTTGATTTTATCACTTGAGTCTAACCAACCCTGTGATTGATCGAGATTGAAATTTTGTGGCGTGATTACATTCTTGAAAACAGGTTTTTCAAGGGTTTAACTCCCATTAAATTTTTTCCAAGTGAAGTCGTAACCTTGTGTCGAGTCGTCAAAAGAAAAAAAAAATCGGAACTGTTCACGGAATACTGTTCATCGGCACTATTCACGCCTGTAGCAGTACCGTTCATCCGCTACTACTGTAGCAACATTGTTCATAGTACTGTAGCAGAACTGTTCATCCGAAAAAAAGAATTTTTTTTTTCCTTGTGTTTGTTTCCAAAGTGAGTTGTGTCTTGATTGATTTCCAAATCTTGATTGGTTTTCAAATCTTGATTGATATCTTGATTGATTGCCAAATCTTGATTGATTTTCAAATATTGGTTGACTTCCAAATTCTGGCCAAGTACAATTGGGTGAAGATATTCTTGACAAATGGAACATGTGCAATGGTTCGTGTTCATAATCAAGTTGAGTTGGCGACATGGTTCTTGGATTGCATTTATCAAGACATTCTCCGAGTTACTCCTTTGTAAGCAAGCACTCGATTTGAGGACAAATCGTCTTTCAAGAGGAGGGGAATGATGAGAACATGAAGATTTGGATTCCCTTCAAATTCAAGAAAATTCGATTGATGGTTGATGGTGCAATCGGGTTCAAGAATCATTGAAGATTTGTCATGCTTATTTCTTGTTATTTATTTAAGTAAGTTTCCATCAATACTTGTTAGTTAGTCTTGAGTTATTAAGGGAAATAAAGGCTAAGGTCATGTTGACCATAGTTAAGCCAATTGAGTCAGTTAGTTTCCTATTCTAATTGAATTAGAGTTTTAGAAAAGTAGTTAATTGCTTCCAAATTTATTTAGGAAGTTGTGTCAAGTCAAATTAGGAACCTTGTATTGTTTCCAATTTAGATTAGGATTTTGAGTCTTGTAAGGTTATAAATAGCCAACTTTATTTAACTATTGAGACACATGATATTGAAGATGAATTAATAAAAAGAGAGTTGTCTCCTTTTATGGAGTTCCTTGATAGAACTTGAGTTTCTTCTTGAATAGTATCAAGTATTTAGCTTGGATACTTGTGGTGTTCAAGGCAAGATGATCACATCATCTTGTTCTTTCAAGCCAATAACCAATCCACTAGGTTTTTAGAGACGGGTTCTCTTTAGGTCTAGTAAGGTAGTTATTGTTCCATAACCTGATCAAGATAGATCCTTCCGCTGCCTGATCGACTTGGTTCTTCAAGACAGGTTCTTGTTGGGTCGAGTTCGTATCAGAACTATAGCCTAGGGATGAAATATAATCCACACCAAACAAATTTCAGACCCTAACATACCCATCATACAGCATGACAGCAAAAGGCAACATCTTTAAGCTATAATCATAAACCACCATCGGAACTCTTAACCACATTCATCGACTCATAGTTCAGTATAGTTTCATGATTATTTAATAAAAATTATCTATAGGAAAGGGAAGGGAACCTTACAGTGCTATTTTCTGATGGATTTCAGCAGCAAAACTTGAGTAGCAGCTCATTTCCGTCTTTTCTGTTTGATCCAAAGCTTTCCTTCACTTCCCTCCTTGGTTTCTCCTCTTGTTCACTTGTTCATTCTTCCCTACCAGCCCGAAGCTTGCTTTCTCCGTGGGTTTTCTTCAACCCCAGACCTTTCTTCTCCAGCCCTTGTTTTCTCTTCCCTAGCTTTTCCCTACTCAGTTGTCAATATTCCTTAGCCCCCCAGATCCTTACTCCTCTCGGTTATCCCTCAAAGCTGTCCCCGACTATCCCTTCAAACTTCAGCCGTCATCCCCCAGCCCGTTACTCCTAGCTCTCTCTACTGGTGGTTCTCTCCTTTCCTAAAAAGCTAAACTTTCCTCTTGGCCCGTCACCTCTATTTTCCAACCCCAGCCGCTGTACCTCACTCATAGCTCACTCCCCTTTGCTGGTTTTCCTTTCTTCTGTCACACACACATTCCCCCTCGCTCCCCCTTATTCCCCTAGCCGTCAAAACTCTCTCCTGCTTCTTTTTTTTTGCCATCCAAAACCTCTCCCCTCTTGCCGTCACTCATCTCCTTTTTATAGCTCTAAAGACACCTAAACCTACATCTAATGGTGCTACTGAAATCATTTTTCCATGATGGTTTATGAACCCTTAGATGGGTTTTGTCCTATGATGATCTTAGTGTAGGGATTAAAGCCAAGTGGTTTGGGAGATAGTGATCAAACGGAGCCCAAAAAATGAAAGAAAAACCCGTGAAAGAAAAAAGAAAAAAAAAAAAAAAAAAAAAAAAAAAAAAAAAAAAAAAAAAAAACTAATATAAGAAGAAAAAATAAAAAAACCAAACAAGAAGGGACATTTAGCGGAATTAATTGAAATTGAGCTTTTAAAAGTAGAATTTGAGGTTTAATCAAATAACGAGTAGTGAAAGAGTAAAAAACACTTAGGAAAAGATAGAAAGTGACAAAAAAAAAAAAACAAAGAGAAAAGAAGCAAAAGAAAACATTACTTTTTTTCCCCCTATTTCCTTTTTCTTTGCTATTAACCCTTGCAGGTATACTTGAGACTCCATGTCTAGTGGAAACGAAGGAGTATCCCGTCCCATGAACTTTGAACAGATGATGGAGCAAATGGAGAGGCGTTTCCAACGCATGCTAGAACCCATTCAAGATGAGTTGTTGCAACTCCGAGCGTCTGGAACACCAAAAACCTCTAAGTCCATGCGAAGGCGAAGGGACGTGGAGGA
>NW_020864706.1:0-15540 GCF_003713205.1 Coffea eugenioides
GGTCGAGGTATCTTCATGGAAGTTGTAACTTTTTTTCTGAGGTTCGAGACACCATCTAGTACATTTTGATCCGATAACCACAGCTCCAGTTATGGGCAAATCGTGTAACCCGTTTTGTACCATTTTCATTTTCACGAACGCACACGTGCATTTCTCAACCGTTTTTGCCGTTTTGGACCGTTTAGGTCTACTTTTGGTATTTTATTACCATTCCGGCCGTTTCGGCCAATTTCGACATTCTTTTGGCCTTAACGTCATTTTGACCGTTTTGATTATTTTTTATCGTTTTCGACCGTATTCAATCGTTTAAGTTATAAACTGCTATTGTGTGGTCGTTTCACTTATGTGTGTATATAATCTGTCAATACAGATTGTGAGGCTTTTGACGGTGACGGTCAAGCTCAGTGAATTGTATCATTTTTCGTGCCAAGCTTTATCAAGTGAGTAATTGGGTTGTTATTGATGTGAAATTGTTAAAGTGCTTTGTATATGTTAAATGGGTACTTAGGCGAGGGTGTACTTTATCTCACTCGACCTAAACCCATCCTTTGTTTTGATTTCATATTTGAGAATACATGTCTTATGTTGAGTAACACCCTTTTTGCTGTGTGCTGATGGGGGTGATTACATGACTTGAGTATCACCCTTTTGCTGTGTGCTGATGGGGGTGATTACATGACTTGAATTGAACCCCATTTGCTTTGTTGAGAGATACCATCTATTGAGAGATTGGATATCCCAGGGCTTGGTTCCAGCCCGGTTCCAAGGGTTAGACGAACTATTCGAGCCAGCTGGGGCTTGGTCGAAGATAGTTCCATGCTAAACTTGGGATTTAGTTCCTTGTTAAAGGTTTGATGAAAGCTAAGTTATTTTGTTTCGCTCGAGCTGCTGTGTGCTGTTGACTGGCCAGCGGGGGTCGATAAGGTGGACGGAGAGTAGTGTAAGTGGAGTCTACGGACTATGAGTACTTTGGTTGATGGAGTGTCAACAGGCGTTCAAGCTCGGGGAATTGAACTGGCTTTGGAGCCACCGGTATCCTACCATTGTGATGTTACTTTTCTATTGTTGATGTGAAATAACCTGATTACTTGTTATTTGGATGTGAGTTTACATTTATACCCCTGATTACTCACTAAGCATATAGCTTACCCCATTTCATTTGTTTTCCTTAGCAAGGGACCGACGCGGGGATCGCTCGGGAAGGTGTTTAGTCTTTTGATTAAAGAATAGTTGAATTTGTACTTGTTATAAGTTGACTAGTAAGATGTATATAGTTGTCGTGGTGGTTGTAGTTATCAGCTTTTCTAGGGTTTACTTTCTGGTACCCGTGATATGTAATTCTTGGAGAATTGGATGTAATATTTGGGATTTATCTTGTATTTCATTTGAGGACTGTTGTGAGTGAGTGAGTCATGGCGCGAGCTAGGCAGGCGACCCACCGAACCCTTTGGTACGCCTTAGGGGGAGGTGGGGCGGTCACAGGTGGTATTAGAGCCTGCTTCGCGTGGTCTCTGCGTGGAGTGAGCTTGGGCCAAGTGGTGAATAAGTATGAAGGACTAAGTGCTCGTTCAAGCATAAGATATGGATCATAAATGTTATAAGCCTCAAATCTTTCTCATGGTACCTGAGGACCATAGATAGGTACGTCAGGTAGGAAGTTCCGAATGTAGATAGTTTTCTCTTGGACTGGCCAACTCGAGATGTGAATTATCTTATTTTGGGATTCTTCGTGCCTGAAGTACTCCAGAGTTATTGGAGACTTGTATTTTGGAAATATGAACAGGCTTTGTCTGTGCTAGAGTGATACAAAGAGATCAATGGGCACCTTGGGAAGTGGAGTAAAGAAAATCGGACGGGGGGATTTTCACTGAGGTGTGGGACCGACAAGTCGCGTTTTCTTCATTTTCCTTGCATTGTCCCCTACATGTCATTTACTTGTGGTAATGTTAATACCAACCATATATAAGTACTTACTGCACTTGACTTTGTCTAACTTGAAATGTCTCTTGGTGTATATGGTACATTATATTGTGTATATGTCTCCTTGGTGTGTTATATCTTGTTGTTTTAGTCAATTTACTGTGTTACATACTAAATCACCTTTTTTTTTTTAAAAAGAGAAAAAAATTTCGAGGACGAAATTCTTTGAAGGAGATGAGATTGTGATACCCCAACTTTTAGGATCATCTTTTGTTTAGTCTTAAAAGAGGAATATTAAGGTTTCTTTTTAAGTTTATTTTTAATTTAAAAACATTATTTTGTTTTAAAGAAGAGACTAAAGTTATTTCTTTGGGTTTGATTTAAAACCTCGTTTTATTTTAAAAGACTAGAAACCCTAAACGTCTAATCAAAACCCTAGTTCCACTTGTGACTGACCGTTTTCTCAAATTTCTCATATTTCAACCGAAACCCTAAATTCAATTTATGGAATTGTAAAATCCCTCACGTTTTCTTAAAAATGCCCTTTTAATTGGAAATTATGATTTTATAATAGCCCTACCACCCAATCACCCCACAATAAGTGCAAATGGATATGAAAGTAAAGGTTTTCACTTTTCGTTTTCAAGTTGGAGCAAGTTAGGGTTTTCACGTTTTTTCGTAGGGTGATTTTTCGGTACGGAGTGAGGATCAAATTTGGTAGGTACGAGTGACTTTTGGATGAGGAAATATTATATGATTTGAAGTGATAATAATAAGTTAGTGATTAGAAGGTAAAACCCAAGTATATGCGATTTAAGGAAAAACGGCTCGAACCGACGGGTATCTATCACTACCGATTGAACCCACCACTTCCCTACCACCACATACACTTGATATTTTTGCAAAATATCTTCCCCATCCTCAGCCTTATAACCAAAACATGTGGCCCAAAATGCAAGGAAAAGAAAGAGAAACTTGGATGGCTTTGGTGGTGACAAGTGTCACCCATCTATGGTTTCTTGCCAAACCTTTTGTCTTGCCTTCTTATCACCATATTTATCTCTAAAAACAACTCCAAAAGCTCTTCATTTCTACACCATAACAGCCGAGAGTGAGAGAGAGGAGAGCAAGAGAGAACAACCTCACTTCATCTTGAGTTTGAAGCATTTGAGTGGGAAAAGAAAAAAAAAACAGGATTTTAAACCGGTTAAATCCTTCTTTGAGTACTTGGATAGCTTGGTGGGGGAAAAGATCACAAGAAGAGGTGGAGGATAATTCTTGGAAGCATCTTTTAGAGGTATATGGGCTGACCTTCACATTTACTTCCCTTAGTTTAATCTAAGTTGAGTAATACCTTGTAAACTTGCTTGTGATGTTTAGTTCATGTGATTTTGGGTGATTGTAGTGATGACAATGAGTTAGGGTTTGAATGATTTTCTGCCTATACTTGCTGTATGGATAGTATATGTTGTATTTGAGCTTATATAAGAGGTTGTGGTGGTGATTGAAGCAAGAAATGAAGAAAGTTTCCTTTGAAACCGTAAAATTTCAGATTTCTGGAAATCTTAGCTTCAGTTCTGTCTGGTTTTATTTCATCATGTTATAGGCTGAACTAAGCTTAGTACAAAACATGAAAGTTGTAGAGAATGACATTTTATGGTTTTCTACAAAATTTCAGCTCAATCGGAGCAACGTAGCCGGTTAAAAGACCAAAATACCCTCACTGCCCTAGGATGCATCCAGTGATCCGTTTTGGACAGTTCATCCAATTGACCGTGTCTATTCACTATGATCCGTGCTGATTTAGCCATTTTCCAAAACATTAAAGTTTTAGTACTTTGTCTTAGATTTTCAATGCCTCTAAGAACATCTTAAACGGACTTTGGTAGCTTGAGATATGGACATTTGAATGCAGTACGGTTAATTAGCCGATTAGTTGGAATTTGGTTCTGTGAATTGGGAATTTGACTGGGTTACACTGGAAATTAGACTAAGTGGTCTTCACCAAAATTGTAGCTCTCTGCCTTAGCTTCGAAACGGTATAAGTTGTATCTCAATCTGATATGCGTACCCTCGGTTGTGTCCGTTACGCAAAAACACGTCAAATCTGTCTTTTGCTAAACTTCATTTCCGCACATGTCGTTAGCTTGATTTTGTACCTGTAAGACCTTGAGCCTATTGAACGGCTATTGAAATGAGATTATTTTGTATGTAACTTTGGGTTTGTTTGAGGAAAAGATTGAAGCCATAAATGGCTGAAAAATGGGTAAACACAAGGGGCATGCCGCCAAATTTTCACGAGAAAGATAAACTAGCTTTTGGAGTTCTAGTTCTGTATTTTGCAAATTTAACTTGGATGCACTGATAAATGGGTCGAGGTATCTTCATGGAAGTTGTAACTTTTTTTCTGAGGTTCGAGACACCATCTAGTACATTTTGATCCGATAACCACAGCTCCAGTTATGGGCAAATCGTGTAACCCGTTTTGTACCATTTTCATTTTCACGAACGCGCACGTGCATTTCTCAACCGTTTTTGCCGTTTTGGACCGTTTAGGTCTACTTTTGGTATTTTATTACCATTCCGGCCGTTTCGGCCAATTTCGACATTCTTTTGGCCTTAACGTCATTTTGACCGTTTTGATTATTTTTTATCGTTTTCGACCGTATTCAATCGTTTAAGTTATAAACTGCTATTGTGTGGTCGTTTCACTTATGTGTGTATATAATCTGTCAATACAGATTGTGAGGCTTTTGACGGTGACGGTCAAGCTCAGTGAATTGTATCATTTTTCGTGCCAAGCTTTATCAAGTGAGTAATTGGGTTGTTATTGATGTGAAATTGTTAAAGTGCTTTGTATATGTTAAATGGGTACTTAGGCGAGGGTGTACTTTATCTCACTCGACCTAAACCCATCCTTTGTTTTGATTTCATATTTGAGAATACATGTCTTATGTTGAGTAACACCCTTTTTGCTGTGTGCTGATGGGGGTGATTACATGACTTGAGTATCACCCTTTTGCTGTGTGCTGATGGGGGTGATTACATGACTTGAATTGAACCCCATTTGCTTTGTTGAGAGATACCATCTATTGAGAGATTGGATATCCCAGGGCTTGGTTCCAGCCCGGTTCCAAGGGTTAGACGAACTATTCGAGCCAGCTGGGGCTTGGTCGAAGATAGTTCCATGCTAAACTTGGGATTTAGTTCCTTGTTAAAGGTTTGATGAAAGCTAAGTTATTTTGTTTCGCTCGAGCTGCTGTGTGCTGTTGACTGGCCAGCGGGGGTCGATAAGGTGGACGGAGAGTAGTGTAAGTGGAGTCTACGGACTATGAGTACTTTGGTTGATGGAGTGTCAACAGGCGTTCAAGCTCGGGGAATTGAACTGGCTTTGGAGCCACCGGTATCCTACCATTGTGATGTTACTTTTCTATTGTTGATGTGAAATAACCTGATTACTTGTTATTTGGATGTGAGTTTACATTTATACCCCTGATTACTCACTAAGCATATAGCTTACCCCATTTCATTTGTTTTCCTTAGCAAGGGACCGACGCGGGGATCGCTCGGGAAGGTGTTTAGTCTTTTGATTAAAGAATAGTTGAATTTGTACTTGTTATAAGTTGACTAGTAAGATGTATATAGTTGTCGTGGTGGTTGTAGTTATCAGCTTTTCTAGGGTTTACTTTCTGGTACCCGTGATATGTAATTCTTGGAGAATTGGATGTAATATTTGGGATTTATCTTGTATTTCATTTGAGGACTGTTGTGAGTGAGTGAGTCATGGCGCGAGCTAGGCAGGCGACCCACCGAACCCTTTGGTACGCCTTAGGGGGAGGTGGGGCGGTCACAGGTGGTATTAGAGCCTGCTTCGCGTGGTCTCTGCGTGGAGTGAGCTTGGGCCAAGTGGTGAATAAGTATGAAGGACTAAGTGCTCGTTCAAGCATAAGATATGGATCATAAATGTTATAAGCCTCAAATCTTTCTCATGGTACCTGAGGACCATAGATAGGTACGTCAGGTAGGAATTTCGAATGTAGATAGTTTACTCTTGGGACTGGCCAACTCGAGATGTGAATTATCTTATTTTGGATTCTCGTGCCTGAGTACTCCAGAGTTACTTGAGACTTGTATTTTGGGAATATGAACAGGCTTTGTCTGGCTAGAGTGAGTACAAGAGATCAATGGGCACCTTGGGAAGTGGAGTAAGAAATCGGACGGGGGTGATTTTCACTGAGTGTGGGACGACAAGTCACGTTTTCTTTCATTTTGCCCTTGCATTGTCCCTACATGTCATTTACTTGTGGTATGTTAATACCACCATATATAGTACTTACTGCACTTGACTTTGTCTAACTTGAAATGTCTCTTGGTGTATATGGTACATTATATTGTGTATATGTCTCCTTGTGTATTTGGTGTGTTATATCTTGTTGTTTTAGTCAATTTACTGTGTTACATACTAAATCACCTTTTTTTTTAAAAAAAGAGAAAAAAATTTCGAGGACGAAATTCTTTGAAGGAGGTGAGATTGTGATACCCCAACTTTTAGGATCATCTTTTGTTTAGTCTTAAAGAGGATATTATGGTTTCTTTAGTTTATTTTTAATTTAAAAACATTATTTTGTTTTAAAGAAGAGACTAAAGTTATTTCTTTGGGTTTGATTTAAAACCTCGTTTTATTTTAAAAGACTAGAAACCCTAAACGTCTAATCAAAACCCTAGTTCCACTTGTGACTGACCGTTTTCTCAAATTTCTCATATTTCAACCGAAACCCTAAATTCAATTTATGGAATTGTAAAATCCCTCACGTTTTCTTAAAAATGCCCTTTTAATTGGAAATTATGATTTTATAATAGCCCTACCACCCAATCACCCCACAATAAGTGCAAATGGATATGAAAGTAAAGGTTTTCACTTTTCGTTTTCAAGTTGGAGCAAGTTAGGGTTTTCACGTTTTTTCGTAGGGTGATTTTTCGGTACGGAGTGAGGATCAAATTTGGTAGGTACGAGTGACTTTTGGATGAGGAAATATTATATGATTTGAAGTGATAATAATAAGTTAGTGATTAGAAGGTAAAACCCAAGTATATGCGATTTAAGGAAAAACGGCTCGAACCGACGGGTATCTATCACTACCGATTGAACCCACCACTTCCCTACCACCACATACACTTGATATTTTTGCAAAATATCTTCCCCATCCTCAGCCTTATAACCAAAACATGTGGCCCAAAATGCAAGGAAAAGAAAGAGAAACTTGGATGGCTTTGGTGGTGACAAGTGTCACCCATCTATGGTTTCTTGCCAAACCTTTTGTCTTGCCTTCTTATCACCATATTTATCTCTAAAAACAACTCCAAAAGCTCTTCATTTCTACACCATAACAGCCGAGAGTGAGAGAGAGGAGAGCAAGAGAGAACAACCTCACTTCATCTTGAGTTTGAAGCATTTGAGTGGGAAAAGAAAAAAAAAACAGGATTTTAAACCGGTTAAATCCTTCTTTGAGTACTTGGATAGCTTGGTGGGGGAAAAGATCACAAGAAGAGGTGGAGGATAATTCTTGGAAGCATCTTTTAGAGGTATATGGGCTGACCTTCACATTTACTTCCCTTAGTTTAATCTAAGTTGAGTAATACCTTGTAAACTTGCTTGTGATGTTTAGTTCATGTGATTTTGGGTGATTGTAGTGATGACAATGAGTTAGGGTTTGAATGATTTTCTGCCTATACTTGCTGTATGGATAGTATATGTTGTATTTGAGCTTATATAAGAGGTTGTGGTGGTGATTGAAGCAAGAAATGAAGAAAGTTTCCTTTGAAACCGTAAAATTTCAGATTTCTGGAAATCTTAGCTTCAGTTCTGTCTGGTTTTATTTCATCATGTTATAGGCTGAACTAAGCTTAGTACAAAACATGAAAGTTGTAGAGAATGACATTTTATGGTTTTCTACAAAATTTCAGCTCAATCGGAGCAACGTAGCCGGTTAAAAGACCAAAATACCCTCACTGCCCTAGGATGCATCCAGTGATCCGTTTTGGACAGTTCATCCAATTGACCGTGTCTATTCACTATGATCCGTGCTGATTTAGCCATTTTCCAAAACATTAAAGTTTTAGTACTTTGTCTTAGATTTTCAATGCCTCTAAGAACATCTTAAACGGACTTTGGTAGCTTGAGATATGGACATTTGAATGCAGTACGGTTAATTAGCCGATTAGTTGGAATTTGGTTCTGTGAATTGGGAATTTGACTGGGTTACACTGGAAATTAGACTAAGTGGTCTTCACCAAAATTGTAGCTCTCTGCCTTAGCTTCGAAACGGTATAAGTTGTATCTCAATCTGATATGCGTACCCTCGGTTGTGTCCGTTACGCAAAAACACGTCAAATCTGTCTTTTGCTAAACTTCATTTCCGCACATGTCGTTAGCTTGATTTTGTACCTGTAAGACCTTGAGCCTATTGAACGGCTATTGAAATGAGATTATTTTGTATGTAACTTTGGGTTTGTTTGAGGAAAAGATTGAAGCCATAAATGGCTGAAAAATGGGTAAACACAAGGGGCATGCCGCCAAATTTTCACGAGAAAGATAAACTAGCTTTTGGAGTTCTAGTTCTGTATTTTGCAAATTTAACTTGGATGCACTGATAAATGGGTCGAGGTATCTTCATGGAAGTTGTAACTTTTTTTCTGAGGTTCGAGACACCATCTAGTACATTTTGATCCGATAACCACAGCTCCAGTTATGGGCAAATCGTGTAACCCGTTTTGTACCATTTTCATTTTCACGAACGCGCACGTGCATTTCTCAACCGTTTTTGCCGTTTTGGACCGTTTAGGTCTACTTTTGGTATTTTATTACCATTCCGGCCGTTTCGGCCAATTTCGACATTCTTTTGGCCTTAACGTCATTTTGACCGTTTTGATTATTTTTTATCGTTTTCGACCGTATTCAATCGTTTAAGTTATAAACTGCTATTGTGTGGTCGTTTCACTTATGTGTGTATATAATCTGTCAATACAGATTGTGAGGCTTTTGACGGTGACGGTCAAGCTCAGTGAATTGTATCATTTTTCGTGCCAAGCTTTATCAAGTGAGTAATTGGGTTGTTATTGATGTGAAATTGTTAAAGTGCTTTGTATATGTTAAATGGGTACTTAGGCGAGGGTGTACTTTATCTCACTCGACCTAAACCCATCCTTTGTTTTGATTTCATATTTGAGAATACATGTCTTATGTTGAGTAACACCCTTTTTGCTGTGTGCTGATGGGGGTGATTACATGACTTGAGTATCACCCTTTTGCTGTGTGCTGATGGGGGTGATTACATGACTTGAATTGAACCCCATTTGCTTTGTTGAGAGATACCATCTATTGAGAGATTGGATATCTCAGGGCTTGGTTCCAGCCCGGTTCCAAGGGTTAGACGAACTATTCGAGCCAGCTGGGGCTTGGTCGAAGATAGTTCCATGCTAAACTTGGGATTTAGTTCCTTGTTAAAGGTTTGACGAAAGCTAAGTTATTTTGTTTCGCTCGAGCTGCTGTGTGCTGTTGACTGGCCAGCGGGGGTCGATAAGGTGGACGGAGAGTAGTGTAAGTGGAGTCTACGGACCATGAGTACTTTGGTTGATGGAGTGTCAACAGGCGTTCAAGCTCGGGGAATTGAACTGGCTTTGGAGCCACCGGTATCCTACCATTGTGATGTTACTTTTCTATTGTTGATGTGAAATAACCTGATTACTTGTTATTTGGATGTGAGTTTACATTTATACCCCTGATTACTCACTAAGCATATAGCTTACCCCATTTCATTTGTTTTCCTTAGCAAGGGGCCGACGCGGGGATCGCTCGGGAAGGTGTTT
This sequence comes from Coffea eugenioides, assembly GCF_003713205.1. Lineage (NCBI taxonomy): Eukaryota > Viridiplantae > Streptophyta > Magnoliopsida > Gentianales > Rubiaceae > Coffea > Coffea eugenioides. The sequence goes on from NW_020864706.1 coordinate 9,787, forward strand.
AGTCTTTTGATTAAAGAATAGTTGAATTTGTACTTGTTATAAGTTGACTAGTAAGATGTATATAGTTGTCGTGGTGGTTGTAGTTATCAGCTTTTCTAGGGTTTACTTTCTGGTACCCGTGATATGTAATTCTTGGAGAATTGGATGTAATATTTGGGATTTATCTTGTATTTCATTTGAGGACTGTTGTGAGTGAGTGAGTCATGGCGCGAGCTAGGCAGGCGACCCACCGAACCCTTTGGTACGCCTTAGGGGGAGGTGGGGCGGTCACAGGTGGTATTAGAGCCTGCTTCGCGTGGTCTCTGCGTGGAGTGAGCTTGGGCCAAGTGGTGAATAAGTATGAAGGACTAAGTGCTCGTTCAAGCATAAGATATGGATCATAAATGTTATAAGCCTCAAATCTTTCTCATGGTACCTGAGGACCATAGATAGGTACGTCAGGTAGGAATTTCGAATGTAGATAGTTTACTCTTGGGACTGGCCAGCTCGAGATGTGAATTATCTTATTTTGGATTCTCGTGCCTGAGTACTCCAGAGTTACTTGAGACTTGTATTTTGGGAATATGAACAGGCTTTGTCTGGCTAGAGTGAGTACAAGAGATCAATGGGCACCTTGGGAAGTGGAGTAAGAAATCGGACGGGGGTGATTTTCACTGAGTGTGGGACGACAAGTCGCGTTTTCTTTCATTTTGCCCTTGCATTGTCCCTACATGTCATTTACTTGTGGTATGTTAATACCACCATATATAGTACTTACTGCACTTGACTTTGTCTAACTTGAAATGTCTCTTGGTGTATATGGTACATTATATTGTGTATATGTCTCCTTGTGTATTTGGTGTGTTATATCTTGTTGTTTTAGTCAATTTACTGTGTTACATACTAAATCACCTTTTTTTTTAAAAAAAGAGAAAAAAATTTCGAGGACGAAATTCTTTGAAGGAGGTGAGATTGTGATACCCCAACTTTTAGGATCATCTTTTGTTTAGTCTTAAAGAGGATATTATGGTTTCTTTAGTTTATTTTTAATTTAAAAACATTATTTTGTTTTAAAGAAGAGACTAAAGTTATTTCTTTGGGTTTGATTTAAAACCTCGTTTTATTTTAAAAGACTAGAAACCCTAAACGTCTAATCAAAACCCTAGTTCCACTTGTGACTGACCGTTTTCTCAAATTTCTCATATTTCAACCGAAACCCTAAATTCAATTTATGGAATTGTAAAATCCCTCACGTTTTCTTAAAAATGCCCTTTTAATTGGAAATTATGATTTTATAATAGCCCTACCACCCAATCACCCCACAATAAGTGCAAATGGATATGAAAGTAAAGGTTTTCACTTTTCGTTTTCAAGTTGGAGCAAGTTAGGGTTTTCACGTTTTTTCGTAGGGTGATTTTTCGGTACGGAGTGAGGATCAAATTTGGTAGGTACGAGTGACTTTTGGATGAGGAAATATTATATGATTTGAAGTGATAATAATAAGTTAGTGATTAGAAGGTAAAACCCAAGTATATGCGATTTAAGGAAAAACGGCTCGAACCGACGGGTATCTATCACTACCGATTGAACCCACCACTTCCCTACCACCACATACACTTGATATTTTTGCAAAATATCTTCCCCATCCTCAGCCTTATAACCAAAACATGTGGCCCAAAATGCAAGGAAAAGAAAGAGAAACTTGGATGGCTTTGGTGGTGACAAGTGTCACCCATCTATGGTTTCTTGCCAAACCTTTTGTCTTGCCTTCTTATCACCATATTTATCTCTAAAAACAACTCCAAAAGCTCTTCATTTCTACACCATAACAGCCGAGAGTGAGAGAGAGGAGAGCAAGAGAGAACAACCTCACTTCATCTTGAGTTTGAAGCATTTGAGTGGGAAAAGAAAAAAAAAACAGGATTTTAAACCGGTTAAATCCTTCTTTGAGTACTTGGATAGCTTGGTGGGGGAAAAGATCACAAGAAGAGGTGGAGGATAATTCTTGGAAGCATCTTTTAGAGGTATATGGGCTGACCTTCACATTTACTTCCCTTAGTTTAATCTAAGTTGAGTAATACCTTGTAAACTTGCTTGTGATGTTTAGTTCATGTGATTTTGGGTGATTGTAGTGATGACAATGAGTTAGGGTTTGAATGATTTTCTGCCTATACTTGCTGTATGGATAGTATATGTTGTATTTGAGCTTATATAAGAGGTTGTGGTGGTGATTGAAGCAAGAAATGAAGAAAGTTTCCTTTGAAACCGTAAAATTTCAGATTTCTGGAAATCTTAGCTTCAGTTCTGTCTGGTTTTATTTCATCATGTTATAGGCTGAACTAAGCTTAGTACAAAACATGAAAGTTGTAGAGAATGACATTTTATGGTTTTCTACAAAATTTCAGCTCAATCGGAGCAACGTAGCCGGTTAAAAGACCAAAATACCCTCACTGCCCTAGGATGCATCCAGTGATCCGTTTTGGACAGTTCATCCAATTGACCGTGTCTATTCACTATGATCCGTGCTGATTTAGCCATTTTCCAAAACATTAAAGTTTTAGTACTTTGTCTTAGATTTTCAATGCCTCTAAGAACATCTTAAACGGACTTTGGTAGCTTGAGATATGGACATTTGAATGCAGTACGGTTAATTAGCCGATTAGTTGGAATTTGGTTCTGTGAATTGGGAATTTGACTGGGTTACACTGGAAATTAGACTAAGTGGTCTTCACCAAAATTGTAGCTCTCTGCCTTAGCTTCGAAACGGTATAAGTTGTATCTCAATCTGATATGCGTACCCTCGGTTGTGTCCGTTACGCAAAAACACGTCAAATCTGTCTTTTGCTAAACTTCATTTCCGCACATGTCGTTAGCTTGATTTTGTACCTGTAAGACCTTGAGCCTATTGAACGGCTATTGAAATGAGATTATTTTGTATGTAACTTTGGGTTTGTTTGAGGAAAAGATTGAAGCCATAAATGGCTGAAAAATGGGTAAACACAAGGGGCATGCCGCCAAATTTTCACGAGAAAGATAAACTAGCTTTTGGAGTTCTAGTTCTGTATTTTGCAAATTTAACTTGGATGCACTGATAAATGGGTCGAGGTATCTTCATGGAAGTTGTAACTTTTTTTCTGAGGTTCGAGACACCATCTAGTACATTTTGATCCGATAACCACAGCTCCAGTTATGGGCAAATCGTGTAACCCGTTTTGTACCATTTTCATTTTCACGAACGCGCACGTGCATTTCTCAACCGTTTTTGCCGTTTTGGACCGTTTAGGTCTACTTTTGGTATTTTATTACCATTCCGGCCGTTTCGGCCAATTTCGACATTCTTTTGGCCTTAACGTCATTTTGACCGTTTTGATTATTTTTTATCGTTTTCGACCGTATTCAATCGTTTAAGTTATAAACTGCTATTGTGTGGTCGTTTCACTTATGTGTGTATATAATCTGTCAATACAGATTGTGAGGCTTTTGACGGTGACGGTCAAGCTCAGTGAATTGTATCATTTTTCGTGCCAAGCTTTATCAAGTGAGTAATTGGGTTGTTATTGATGTGAAATTGTTAAAGTGCTTTGTATATGTTAAATGGGTACTTAGGCGAGGGTGTACTTTATCTCACTCGACCTAAACCCATCCTTTGTTTTGATTTCATATTTGAGAATACATGTCTTATGTTGAGTAACACCCTTTTTGCTGTGTGCTGATGGGGGTGATTACATGACTTGAGTATCACCCTTTTGCTGTGTGCTGATGGGGGTGATTACATGACTTGAATTGAACCCCATTTGCTTTGTTGAGAGATACCATCTATTGAGAGATTGGATATCCCAGGGCTTGGTTCCAGCCCGGTTCCAAGGGTTAGACGAACTATTCGAGCCAGCTGGGGCTTGGTCGAAGATAGTTCCATGCTAAACTTGGGATTTAGTTCCTTGTTAAAGGTTTGATGAAAGCTAAGTTATTTTGTTTCGCTCGAGCTGCTGTGTGCTGTTGACTGGCCAGCGGGGGTCGATAAGGTGGACGGAGAGTAGTGTAAGTGGAGTCTACGGACTATGAGTACTTTGGTTGATGGAGTGTCAACAGGCGTTCAAGCTCGGGGAATTGAACTGGCTTTGGAGCCACCGGTATCCTACCATTGTGATGTTACTTTTCTATTGTTGATGTGAAATAACCTGATTACTTGTTATTTGGATGTGAGTTTACATTTATACCCCTGATTACTCACTAAGCATATAGCTTACCCCATTTCATTTGTTTTCCTTAGCAAGGGACCGACGCGGGGATCGCTCGGGAAGGTGTTTAGTCTTTTGATTAAAGAATAGTTGAATTTGTACTTGTTATAAGTTGACTAGTAAGATGTATATAGTTGTCGTGGTGGTTGTAGTTATCAGCTTTTCTAGGGTTTACTTTCTGGTACCCGTGATATGTAATTCTTGGAGAATTGGATGTAATATTTGGGATTTATCTTGTATTTCATTTGAGGACTGTTGTGAGTGAGTGAGTCATGGCGCGAGCTAGGCAGGCGACCCACCGAACCCTTTGGTACGCCTTAGGGGGAGGTGGGGCGGTCACAGGTGGTATTAGAGCCTGCTTCGCGTGGTCTCTGCGTGGAGTGAGCTTGGGCCAAGTGGTGAATAAGTATGAAGGACTAAGTGCTCGTTCAAGCATAAGATATGGATCATAAATGTTATAAGCCTCAAATCTTTCTCATGGTACCTGAGGACCATAGATAGGTACGTCAGGTAGGAATTTCGAATGTAGATAGTTTACTCTTGGGACTGGCCAGCTCGAGATGTGAATTATCTTATTTTGGATTCTCGTGCCTGAGTACTCCAGAGTTACTTGAGACTTGTATTTTGGGAATATGAACAGGCTTTGTCTGGCTAGAGTGAGTACAAGAGATCAATGGGCACCTTGGGAAGTGGAGTAAGAAATCGGACGGGGGTGATTTTCACTGAGTGTGGGACGACAAGTCACGTTTTCTTTCATTTTGCCCTTGCATTGTCCCTACATGTCATTTACTTGTGGTATGTTAATACCACCATATATAGTACTTACTGCACTTGACTTTGTCTAACTTGAAATGTCTCTTGGTGTATATGGTACATTATATTGTGTATATGTCTCCTTGTGTATTTGGTGTGTTATATCTTGTTGTTTTAGTCAATTTACTGTGTTACATACTAAATCACCTTTTTTTTAAAAAAAAGAGAAAAAAATTTCGAGGACGAAATTCTTTGAAGGAGGTGAGATTGTGATACCCCAACTTTTAGGATCATCTTTTGTTTAGTCTTAAAGAGGATATTATGGTTTCTTTAGTTTATTTTTAATTTAAAAACATTATTTTGTTTTAAAGAAGAGACTAAAGTTATTTCTTTGGGTTTGATTTAAAACCTCGTTTTATTTTAAAAGACTAGAAACCCTAAACGTCTAATCAAAACCCTAGTTCCACTTGTGACTGACCGTTTTCTCAAATTTCTCATATTTCAACCGAAACCCTAAATTCAATTTATGGAATTGTAAAATCCCTCACGTTTTCTTAAAAATGCCCTTTTAATTGGAAATTATGATTTTATAATAGCCCTACCACCCAATCACCCCACAATAAGTGCAAATGAACATGAAAGTAAAGGTTTTCACTTTTCGTTTTCAAGTTGGAGCAAGTTAGGGTTTTCATGTTTTTCCGTAGGGTGATTTTTCGGTACGGAGTGAGGATCAAATTTGGTAGGTACGAGTGACTTTTGGATGAGGAAATATTATATGATTTGA
>NW_020864707.1:0-9707 GCF_003713205.1 Coffea eugenioides
TAAACGTTCAAAACAATCCCAATATGAATGATTACACAAAAGGAAATCCAAGTTCAATCCATACATGAGATAATCCATGAATAAACACTACAAGCCCTTCCTTCGCCTTGAGCCCTGTGGAGGGGAATAAAACATTTTGGGGTGAGCTAGAAGCTCAGCGAGTAACCAATAAAATCAGTAATCAAATCTGTTTAACAATAGTTCATTTCAATGATGTCGTAAATCAAATGATAAGTCTAGAAACAATTACAACGTTTACAAAACATTAAATATGGAGTATCAATAATTCAAGAAACATTCATGAAACGGATACGTTCGTTCTCCTGTCATTTTCATGCATTTGTTTTCATTCGTCATTCATCTCACGCCCGTCCCTGGGCTTTTGGCAAGGCTTCCACCAACCTACAAGGTAATACTCGAGTATACCGAAACGTTCACCCAAGTTCCTAGTCGCCCGACCGAGTCCGCTTCTGGCTCGAGACGACCGGTAACAAGGGGCAATGGCCAGTTCAGCCCAACAAGGCTTACATTCATTGCGCAGGTACAATTTAATCACTAATCATTGAAAATTTCATATTTATTAAGGTCGAGTGCGATAAAGTACACACTCGCCTAGAAAACTCGTTTTAACAATCATTGAAAGCAAAATCAATAATAACAAGACACTAATATGCAAGCACGCATGATATGTAAGAAAACAGTTCCAAAAGTAACTTTGAAAACAGTTCAAAAGTAGATAATGCAGGAAAGCGGTTCAAAAGTAAATTTGGAAACAGTTTGAGGTCACTCACCTCCACGGCTCTGAAACCATCCATCATATAGCATTGCCTTGCTCAAATCCAAGTCTTAGATCACAAACCCAATGCAACAAGTCCCTTCAAAGTTCGGACAGCACTTCCCCTAAATTTGCTAACTTTTCCAGCCATCACGGCTTCATTATATTTCTCATTCAAACCCAAAGGTACACACACAACAACAAGTTCATCCAATAACCATCCAGCAAGCTCCAAGTAGTACTAGTACAAGTCAAGCTAGGGAAAAGTCCGGAAATGAAAATTAAGCTCAAAACCAGAAAAATAGTTTTGACGTCCTTTTGCGGTAATGGTGCCAAAAGCACTACGATGGTCGGATGAAGATGCAAGATCCACCGTTTCGAAGCTAAAAGACAGGGCTACAACAATATAGAAGGCCACTCAGTCCAAATCCTAGCACAACTAGGTCAAATATGCAGAATACCAAACCAGAACCGTAATTGCAGGTTTACAAATCACACTATGCTGTAATTAGTCCAACTCAGTCTATACAGGTCCAAATGCATTGATTCCAAAGGCATGCGGTAGCTAAGACATCAAGCTACATTTCATCAGAAGACCTCAACAACCAAATCTAAAGCAATTCCAGTCAAAACAACCCATTACAGGCGCAGTTCATACATCCTGATGAACCCAGAACAGCAACAGTAAATTCGGCTTATCTCATTCTACACTACTCCAATTGCCCTGAAATTTTACAGGCACCCTTAAAACATCAATACCTACAACTTTCATGTTTTAATCCAAGGCCAATTCGGCCTCTATCTAGGACAAAAAATTTCGGACAGAATGAAGAACCAAGAACCCTAATTTTCCAGATTTCTTCCAAAACAGAATTTACTTGCAATCTTCCACTTTTTCCACCTTCTAGAATCATCAACTATCATTTCCAATCATCATACATAACCACATAATAACAGAAAAATCCTAATTAAATATAAAACTTCACTAATTTCAACCTAAATCATGAAATCATCCATAAAATCACTTATTCAACCACCACCAATCACTAATTGAACATTATCAAGATCAAAGGAAAGGTTCCTTAGTCACTTACCATGCAAACCCAAGGAAAGACCCAACTTAGCACCTTTGCTTCTCAAACCACTTCACCACACACCTTAATACCACCAAGAGAAAGGTTTTTATGGAGCAAATCACGGTTTTAACGGTTGGTTTGTGAGATTGGGCAAGAAATAGAAGGAAGAAGTTGGAAGCTTTTCTCTCTTTTTGTCTCCAAGAGGTTCGGCCAAGGAGCTTATGAAGAAGATGAATTTTGGGTCAAGTTTTTAATCAATTAGTAAAAGTAGTAAAAATGGTCAAAGTCCACCCTTGAGTAAGAAAGTGACACTTGTCACCTTTAGGTTTAAAACTTATCTTTTTGTCTCTCCAATACAAATATCTTAACACATTGTACAATAATATCACTTAATACAAAAATTCCAAATAATTTGTCAAAATATAATGCATTTACCGGGCACTTAGCGGTTCCACGTCAAAATAGGCTCTTAATTTCTCAAAACAACCGATCACTAGAACAATCATTTAAAAACTATTTTGTCATAAACTTTATCTGGGGAATTTTTTTCTAAATAAAGAAAATGTAAAGAAAAAGCGAGCGATTTTAAAAAAATAAACCCTAGAAAATTAAGAAAAATTTTTCCGGTTCTCAAACTCATGTTTTTTTCGGGGCGTCAACACATCTCCCCTCCTTAAAAGAATGTCGTCCTCGACATTTCCCTCTGTACCAAATCAAGTCAAGACATCCCGCAAAAAATCTCTCAGAGTCAAATCAAACCACAGTCCCGGCATCTTAAAGCCTTCAAGCCTAGGATACACTAACAGGATTGAAAGCCTAAAGCTCTGATACCACTGTACGGCCCACCTCCCCCTGAGGCGAACCAGAGGTTTCGCGGGCAGCCTGCCCAGCTCTCGCCGGACTGCAGTCGTTCACGTACAATCCTCAATTGAATTTCAAGATATATATATCAAATATACATCAAAGGTTCCCAAACTTTACATATCAAAAGTGAAGCGTCCACGCTTCCGCAGCGCCACTCTGATCCTTGATCACAATTAGTATACAGGAGGAAGTCCAAAACTAGACTATTACACATCCAATCAATTCTAAACGTTCAATACAATCCCAATATGAATCATTACGCAAAAAGGAAATCCAAATTCAATCCATACGTGAGATAATCCATGAATAAACACTACAAGCCCTTCCTTCGCCTTGAGCCCTGTGGAGGGGAATAAAACATTTTTGGGGTGAGCTAGAAGCTCAGCGAGTAACCAATAAAATCAGTTATCAAATCAGTTTCACAATCGTTCATTTCAATATGGAGTATCAATAATTCAAGAAACATTTACAATGGAAAGCGGTAGTAACATTTATGAAAAGGATACGTTCGCTCTCCTGTCATTTCATTGCATTTGGTTTCATTCGTGCATTCATTCACCCCGTCCCTGGCTTTTGGCCAGGCTCCACCAACCTACAAGGTAATACTCGAGTATACCGAAACGTTCACCCAAGTTCCTAGTCGCCCGACCGAGTCCGCTTCTGGCTCGAGACGACCGGTAACAAAGGGCAATGGCCAGTTCAGCCCAAAAGGCTTACATTCATGCGCAAGTAGCATTTAATCACTAATCAGTTGAAAATTTTCATATTTTTAAGGTGTCGAGTGCGATAAAGTACACACTCGGCCTAGAAAAACTCGTTTTTAACAATCATGAAAGCAAATCAATAATAACAGACACTAATATGCAAGCACGCATGATATGTAAGAAAACAGCTGCCAAAGTAACTTTGAAAAACAGGGTTCAAAAGTTAGATAATGCAGGGAAAGCGGTTTCAAAAAGAAATTTGGAAACAGTTTGAGGTCACTCACCCTCCACGGCCTCTGAAAACCATTCCATCATATAGCATTGCCATTGCTCCCAAATCCAAAGTCTTTAGATCAGCAAAACCCAATGGCAACAAAGGTCCCTTCAAAGTTCGGACAGCACTTCCCGCTAAAATTTGCTAACCTTTTCCAGCCATTCACGGCTTTCATTAGTAATTTCTCATTCAAACCAAAGGGTACACACACAACAACAAGTTCATCCAATAAACCATCCAGGCAAGCTCCAAGTAGTTACTAGTTACAAGTCAAGCTAGGGAAAAAGTCCGGAAATTGAAAATTAAGCTCAAAACCAGAAAAATAGTTTTGACGTCCTTTTGCAGGTAGGATGGTGCCAAAAGCACTACGATGCGTCGGAATGAAGATGCAAGATTTCCACCGTTCGAAGCTAAAAGAAGGGCTACAACAATATAGAAAGGCCACTCAGTCCAACCTAGCACACTAGGTCAAAAATCAGTAATACCAGAACCAGAACCGTAATGCAGGCTTTACAAATCACACTATGCTGTAATTAGTCCAACTCAAGTCTATACAGGTCCAAATTGCTATTGATTCCCAAAGGCATGCCGGTAGCTAAACATCAAGCTACATTTTCATCAGAGACCTCAACAACCCAAATCTAAAGCAATTCCAGTTCAAAACAACCCATTACTAGGCGCCAGTTCATTACATTCGCTGATGAACCCAGAACAGCAACAGTAAAGTTACGGCTTATCTCATTCTACACTACTCCAATTGCCCTGAAATTTTACAGGCACCCTTAAAACATCAATACCTACAACTTTCATGTTTTAATCCAAGGCCAATTCGGCCTCTATCTAGGACAAAAAATTTCGGACAGAATGAAGAACCAAGAACCCTAATTTTCCAGATTTCTTCCAAAACAGAATTTACTTGCAATCTTCCACTTTTTCCACCTTCTAGAATCATCAACTATCATTTCCAATCATCATACATAACCACATAATAACAATCATATGAGAACAGAAAAATCCTAATTAAATATAAAACTTCACTAATTTCAACCTAAATCATGAAATCATCCTTAAAATCACTTATTCAACCACCACCAATCACTAATTGAACATTATCAAGATCAAAGGAAAGGTTCCTTAGTCACTTACCATACAAACCCAAGGAAAGACCCAACTTAGCACCTTTGCTTCTCAAACCACTTCACCACACACCTTAATACCACCAAGAGAAAGGTTTTTATGGAGCAAATCACAGTTTTAACGGTTGGTTTGTGAGATTGGGCAAGAAATAGAAGGAAGAAATTGGAAGCTTTTCTCTCTTTTTATCTCCAAGAGGTTCGGCCAAGGAGCTTATGAAGAAGATGAATTTTGGGTCAAGTTTTTAATCAATTAGTAAAGGTAGTAAAAATGGTCAAAGTCCACCCTTGAGTAAGAAAGTGACACTTGTCACCTTTAGGTTTAAAACTTATCTTTTTGTCTCTCCAATACAAATATCTTAACACATTGTACAATAATATCACTTAATACAAAATTTCAACAAGTTGTCAAAAATATAATGCATTTACCGCACTTGCGGGTCCCACGTTCAAAATACGCTCTTAATTTCTCAAAAACTAACCGACACTAGAAAAATCATTTTAAAACTATTTTTGCTCATAAACTTTATCTGGGGAATTTTTCTAATAAAGAAAATGTAGAAAAAGCGAGCGATTAAAAAAAATAAACCCTAGAAAATTAGAAAATTTCCGGGTTCTCAAACTCATTTTTTTTCGGGGCGTCACAATCTCCCCTCCTTAAAAGAATGTCGTCCTCGACATTCCCTCTTGTACCAATCAAGTCAAGACATCCCGCAAAAATCTCTCAAGAGTCAAATCAAACCCACAGTCCGGCATCCTAAACTTCAAGCCGAGATACACTACAGAGATCTGAAGCCTAAAGCTCTGATACCAACTAACGGCCCACCTTCCCCTGAGGCGAACCAGAGGGTTCGGCGGGCCGCCTGCCCAGCTCTCGCCGGGACTCAGTCGTTCACTACAATCCTCAATTGAATTTCAAGATATATATATCAAATATACATCAAAGGTTCCCAAACTTTACATATCAAAAGCGAAGCGTCCACGCTTCCGCAGCGCCACTCTGATCCTTGATCACAATTAGTATACAGGAGGAAGTCCAAAACTAGACTATTACACATCCAATCAATTCTAAACGTTCAATACAATCCCAATATGAATCATTACGCAAAAAGGAAATCCAAATTCAATCCATACATGAGATAATCCATGAATAAACACTACAAGCCCTTCCTTCGCCTTGAGCCCTGTGGAGGGGAATAAAACATTTTTGGGGTGAGCTAGAAGCTCAGCGAGTAACCAATAAAATCAGTTATCAAATCAGTTTCACAATCGTTCATTTCAATATGGAGTATCAATAATTCAAGAAACATTTACAATGGAAAGCGGTAGTAACATTTATGAAAAGGATACGTTCGCTCTCCTGTCATTTCATTGCATTTGGTTTCATTCGTGCATTCATTCACCCCGTCCCTGGCTTTTGGCCAGGCTCCACCAACCTACAAGGTAATACTCGAGTATACCGAAACGTTCACCCAAGTTCCTAGTCGCCCGACCGAGTCCGCTTCTGGCTCGAGAACGACGTAACAAGGGGCAATGGCCAGTTCAGCCCAAAAGGCTTACATTCATGCGCAAGTAGCATTTAATCACTAATCATTGAAAATTTCATATTTATTAAGGTCGAGTGCGATAAAAGTACACACTCGCCTAGAAAACTCATTTTAACAATCATTGAAAGCAAAAATCAATAATAACAAGACACACTAATATGCAAGCACGCATGATATGTAAGAAAACAGTTCCAAAAAGTAACTTTGAAAAACAGTTCAAAAGTAGATAATGCAGGAAAGCGGTTCAAAAGTAAATTTGGAAACAGTTTGAGGTCACTCACCTCCACGGCTCTGAAACCATCCATCATATAGCATTGCCTTGCTCAAATCCAAGTCTTAGATCACAAACCCAATGCAACAAGTCCCTTCAAAGTTCGGACAGCACTTCCCTAAATTTGCTAACTTTTCCAGCCATCACGGCTTCATTATATTTCTCATTCAAACCCAAAGGTACACACACAACAACAAGTTCATCCAATAACCATCCAGCAAGCTCCAAGTAGTACTAGTACAAGTCAAGCTAGGGAAAAGTCCGGAAATGAAAATTAAGCTCAAAACCAGAAAAATAGTTTTGACGTCCTTTTGCGGTAATGGTGCCAAAAGCACTACGATGGTCGGATGAAGATGCAAGATCCACCGTTTCGAAGCTAAAAGACAGGGCTACAACAATATAGAAGGCCACTCAGTCCAAATCCTAGCACAACTAGGTCAAATATGCAGAATACCAAACCAGAACCGTAATTGCAGGTTTACAAATCACACTATGCTGTAATTAGTCCAACTCAGTCTATACAGGTCCAAATGCATTGATTCCAAAGGCATGCGGTAGCTAAGACATCAAGATACATTTCATCAGAAGACCTCAATAACCAAATCCAAAGCAATTCCAGTCAAAACAACCCATTACAGGCACAGTTCATACATCCTGATGAACCCAGAACAGCAACAGTAAATTCGGCTTATCTCATTCTACACTACTCCAATTGCCCTGAAATTTTACAGGCACCCTTAAAACATCAATACCTACAACTTTCATGTTTTAATCCAAGGCCAATTCGGCCTCTATCTAGGACAAAAAATTTCGGACAGAATGAAGAACCAAGAACCCTAATTTTCCAGATTTCTTCCAAAACAGAATTTACTTGCAATCTTCCACTTTTTCCACCTTCTAGAATCATCAACTATCATTTCCAATCATCATACATAACCACATAATAACAATCATATGAGAACAGAAAAATCCTAATTAAATATAAAACTTCACTAATTTCAACCTAAATCATGAAATCATCCATAAAATCACTTATTCAACCACCACCAATCACTAATTGAACATTATCAAGATCAAAGGAAAGGTTCCTTAGTCACTTACCATGCAAACCCAAGGAAAGACCCAACTTAGCACCTTTGCTTCTCAAACCACTTCACCACACACCTTAATACCACCAAGAGAAAGGTTTTTATGGAGCAAATCACAGTTTTAACGGTTGGTTTGTGAGATTGGGCAAGAAATAGAAGGAAGAAATTGGAAGCTTTTCTCTCTTTTTATCTCCAAGAGGTTCGGCCAAGGAGCTTATGAAGAAGATGAATTTTGGGGTCAAGTTTTTTTTAATCAATTAGTAAAGGTAGTAAAAATGGTCAAAGTCCACCCTTGAGTAAGAAAGTGACACTTGTCACCTTTAGGTTTAAAACTTATCTTTTTGTCTCTCCAATACAAATATCTTAACACATTGTACAATAATATCACTTAATACAAAATTCCAACAAGTTGTCAAAAATATAATGCATTTACCGCACTTGCGGGTCCCACGTTCAAAATACGCTCTTAATTTCTCAAAAACTAACCGACACTAGAAAAATCATTTTAAAACTATTTTTGCTCATAAACTTTATCTGGGGAATTTTTATAATAAAGAAAATGTAGAAAAAGCGAGCGATTAAAAAAAATAAACCCTAGAAAATTAGAAAATTTCCGGGTTCTCAAACTCATTTTTTTTCGGGGCGTCACAATCTCCCCTCCTTAAAAGAATGTCGTCCTCGACATTCCCTCTTGTACCAATCAAGTCAAGACATCCCGCAAAAATCTCTCAAGAGTCAAATCAAACCCACAGTCCGGCATCCTAAACTTCAAGCCTAGGATACACTACAGAGATCTGAAACCTAAGCTCTGATACCAACTGTAACGGCCCCACCTCCCCCTGAGGCGAACCAGAGGGTTCGGCGGGCCGCCTGCCCAGCTCTCGCCGGGACTCAGTCGTTCACTACAATCCTCAATTGAATTTCAAGATATATATATCAAATATACATCAAAGGTTCCCAAACTTTACATACCAAAAGCGAAGCGTCCACGCTTCCGCAGCGCCACTCTGATCCTTGATCACAATTAGTATACAGGAGGAAGTCCAAAACTAGACTATTACACATCCAATCAATTCTAAACGTTCAATACAATCCCAATATGAATCATTACGCAAAAAGGAAATCCAAATTCAATCCATACATGAGATAATCCATGAATAAACACTACAAGCCCTTCCTTCGCCTTGAGCCCTGTGGAGGGGAATAAAACATTTTTGGGGTGAGCTAGAAGCTCAGCGAGTAACCAATAAAATCAGTTATCAAATCAGTTTCACAATCGTTCATTTCAATATGGAGTATCAATAATTCAAGAAACATTTACAATGGAAAGCGGTAGTAACATTTATGAAAAGGATACGTTCGCTCTCCTGTCATTTCATTGCATTTGGTTTCATTCGTGCATTCATTCACCCCGTCCCTGGCTTTTGGCCAGGCTCCACCAACCTACAAGGTAATACTCGAGTATACCGAAACGTTCACCCAAGTTCCTAGTCGCCCGACCGAGTCCGCTTCTGGCTCGAGACGACCGGTAACAAGGGGCAATGGCCAGTTCAGCCCAAAAGGCTTACATTCATGCGCAAGTAGCATTTAATCACTAATCATTGAAAATTTCATATTTATTAAGGTCGAGTGCGATAAAGTACACACTCGCCTAGAAAACTCGTTTTAACAATCATTGAAAGTAAAATCAATAATAACAAGACACTAATATGCAAGCACGCATGATATGTAAGAAAACAGTTCCAAAAGTAACTTTGAAAACAGTTCAAAAGTAGATAATGCAGGAAAGCGGTTCAAAAATAAATTTGGAAACAGTTTGAGGTCACTCACCTCAATGGCTCAGAAATCATCCATCATATAACATTGCCTTGCTCAAATCCAAGTCTTAGATCACAAACTCAATGCAAACAAATCCCTTCAAAGTTCGGACAGCACTTCCCCTGAATTTGCTAACTTTTTCCAGCCATCATGGCTT
>NW_020864708.1:0-62214 GCF_003713205.1 Coffea eugenioides
ATAATAACTCATTTATATAAAACAAACATCTATATTTTTTTTCTCCGTTTTCTCTATAAAATTTCATTCTCTTATGACTCTTTCTTTCTAATTTTCAACTCTCTCTCTCTCTCCTCTTTTCTTTTGTCACTCTCTTTTTAATCAAACCTCTTTAGTTTTAATTTATTGATGTTTTCTTCCATCATTTAATTTTATTTTTGTCCATTAAATTGAAAAAAAAATTAAAAAAAATTATTTTTCTTAAACCCTAAAAACTAATTATTAAATGCTACAACCACTCACTTTTATCTCATTTTTTGTTTCTTATCAAGTTTGCATTTCTATTTTTGATTCTCTTGACTTCCTTTAAATTTATTAAGAAACTGTTTTTTTTCTAATTGCAATTTCTAAATTCCCAAAATGTAAATTAAAATTTAAACTCACAATATCTAAATTACCATAGATGTGAATTTTGTATAATTTTGAAATATTGGGGTATATTTTGGATTGAATTTAAGATTATTTTTTGGTAAATATAATTGAGATTGAGATGAAATTTATTTGTTTCAACTTATAATTTAAAAAATTTATTTTTGAAAATCCAAGTTATTCGAAAATATTAAACTTTTTATCATACAAAGTTTTAAATGAGTCCATTGCATGTATTATTTTGTGTATATATATTTATATAAATTATTTTTTAAAAAATCATTGAACCAGGGTTGAACCGATCCGACCGAATGAATCTTGACCCGAACACCTCACCGGTCAATTAATGGTCCGAATTTTAAAACATTGATTTCATGTAGTCTTCTAGCAAGACATACAAGATAGGACTTCTAGATAGTTCGTTTTCCTGTATGTGTATATATATTTATTAAGCTTAAAAAGAGAAACCCAAAAAAATTGCGTTTTCCCAAAATTTCAATGGTTTGGATCAATGATTATTTTAAAGTAATTGCATGCCTTGTCTATAGTTATAGATAGACATAACAATGGGTCGGGTCTTATCTAGATCCAACCCAGACCCAATATATTTGGGTAGGGTTTGGATTTAATTTCTCAAATCCAGACCCTACCCAGACCCAGGCCTTGTGAGAGAGTCGTGGGTCTGGGTAGGGTCTGGTTTTCTAGAATCCATATCCAAATCCAGATCCATTCCAGACCTTACCCAGACCCATATTTATTTAATTAAATATTATATATATTAGTAAATTTATAAAATAATATGATATTTTATGGCTATTGGATCGATTACAGTAAGATTTTATGGCATTAGAATATGTATTTAGTATTGGTGGTTGGGTGATTGATGAGACTCGTGCTAAATTACTTCTAGATATGGTTGAAACATTAGTGATTACTGATGATTGGATTGCATAAAAAAATGAGTAAGTGTTTATAAATTTTCTTATTCTATTATTTATTTGCCATCGGTCTTTAGTCAAATGACTTTTATCTCATTCGCTATTTTAGTGCTGGATTGCGAGACATCTACCGACATTGAAATTTAAATAAGAAAAAGAGGTACAAAATTACATTTTTTTTAATAAGACTAAATATTTATATATGTTATGGTTGTTTTCCTTTTTTTAAAAAACTAGTCCTAGTTATCATTGTAATTGATACAAACTTTTTCAAGAAAAGGAGAAAAGGTAAAGGCAAACAAATGAAATATTGGATGTGGATGCAATTGAATCTTTGAAAATATATAGAAATAGTCAATAATAATTCTTTCTTTGAATTCACAATATTGCATTCAACTTGTTGAATGTTAATTTTATTATTTGAAAACAAAAATTGGATGGTATTTATATTATTTGTGAACTCTATATATTTTAAATACATTTTTACTTTAGTATGTTCAGAAAATACTCATGGATGCCCATTGAATACCCAGATCCATAAGGGTTTGGGTATGGACTTACTTTTTTAGACCTAAAAGGGTCTGGATCTGGGTCTGGGTCTAACTAAATTAAATGGGTCTAAATCTGGATCAAAGGGATCCAACCCAAACTCTACCCATTGATATGCATAGTTATATACTTAGATATAGGAAATAACCCTACTGGTATGGAAAGGATGTCCACTGACTTTTCTAGTCAAAATGTCTTTCCAATGGAGGGAAAGCTAATCCAACTATCACGACTTTAAACTTTTAAACTTTCTTGTTCCTTTACTTTTCTTTTTGTATTATATTTTTAATTTATTCTCCTTTCTTGTAAGTTTCCGTGTAAGGTTCATGGGACATTTTGACCGGCAAATGCCTATCTTTTAGGTCCATTCATATAGTTACATCCAAACTCAATACAAATTAGGGTTAATCTATTGGAAACACAAATTATATCACAAAACTAGTTTCGATGGGTGTGAAAGGATGCTTGGGTCTAGAGTGTGAGAACCCGAAAATTTTTTTAATTTCTAGGCATTATTTTCTTTCTTGGCACACGTTTTCTATATTTTCGTTATTATATTAATTTCATAGATATTTTTATAAGTAAATATAATTTTAAATCATTTTTTCTAGTATAAGTTAATTCATTAGATATTAGGAGTGCATATTGGACGTGGGACCCGCTAGTGCGTTAAGTGAGATAAATTCGGCCAATTAGGCTAAGTTTTGCATAAAGGAATTAAATTACTAGGTGTTAGGCGATAATTATAGGTTACCTAGATGGATTAACCATGGGGAGACAAGAAGATAGCTTTAAGCATAAAAGATGCCACGTGTCGCTTTCCTATTCAAAGTTGGACTTTGACTACCTTTCTTACCTTTACTAAAACATCAATTTTGATCCAAAATCATCTTCATTTTCACCCTTCTTGGCCGAACTCCATAAGAGAAAAGAAGAGAGCAATCTTCAACTTTTGGCTTCCATTTCTTGCTTATATCTTGAAATCCAACCGATTAAATCTTAATTTGTCCACAAAAGTGACTTGCTAAGGAAGATTAAAGGTCTTGGTGGAGTTGTTTTGGAGGAGGAAACCCTAAGCTACTACCTTTCTTGAGGTGTCAAGGTATTTTGCTTAGAAAACTCATTCTTTGTTCCTAATAATGGTAAATTAGTGACTTGTGGTGGCTAAATAAGTTGTTTTATGGAAGATTTCATGGATTAAAGTGGAGTTAGCTAAATTTCAGATTTTAATGGTGATTTTTCTGTTTGGGAATTTCGTCAATTTGGTCCCTAAACATTTTCACTTAAATCAATTTCGTCCTTCATTAAATATTTTAACCAATTTAGTCCCTGAACTAGTTTTTTACTTTCAATGTAGGACTTTTTACTACATTTTACTCAATTCGCGTGGACCAAAGGGGTATAATTGTCACACTGGCTTAATCTCCTGCAATTATCCACTGAAACGGATTAGATATCATTACAAAAAGGGGCGAGCATCTGGTTTGAAGACATTAGGGCTCATTTTTAGTTGCCCAATTGTTTCTGCAAAGGAGCACATCTAAGATGCAGCAAGGGAAAAAGTATTTCAATGGAGCATCAAGTTCGTGCAGCTTCCAACACTCAAATCATAAGGATCAGGAAAGTGAAAATTTATCAGGGGTGAAGAGAGAGAAGGTAGGTGAGTACAATGGATCTGAGAGCGTGTTTTGTGATTGTAATGAACCATGTCGAATAGCTACTTCGTGGACATTGTCAAATCCAGGAAGAAGATTCCACGGCTGCAAGAATTATGGGGTATTTTTTTCTATTTTGTTAATATATTTCAGGGGAATTAATTTTTTAATTTTGGCAGTATAATCGGATATGGGTATTTAGTAGTAATTTGTGCTTTAGATTAACTTGCAATAATAGGTAATCTAATTGGGGTATTGATATTGATTATAGTCACCGAAGGCTTGCAAGTACTTTTTGTGGTATGATCCACCAATGCCAGAGATGACAAAAAATACAATGGCAAAACTTTTGAAGGAACTAAGGAAAGCTGAACAAGAGAACCAGTTCATGAAGATTGAACTTGCAAGGTTGAAAGAAGAGAAGAAGATGATGAAGGCTGAAATTCGAAAGTTAAGAGATAAGAGCAAGTTGCTAGTTTTTGTTGCTGTTTGTTGTGGTTGCTTGTTAATTGCTGTGCTTGTTGGCAACGAGAAAAGAGGACATGCTAAAAAAGATTTGGGGCTCCAAATGTTAGTTTAGATGAATTAGAGAAACGTATGTAGTTGCTGTTAGCCTTTTGTTCATGAAGTTGTAAGGTGGCTATGGTTGGCCTTAATTTTGTCTGACTATGATTTGGTTGTAAGGCTGTGTAAGCATTTGATGAAGCATTTGTCTAATATATATATCGAATTTTGGGCAAATTTTGTATATGGACATGTTGATAGGCCTTCCTGAACGAGATTAAAAATTAGATTTAGCCTATCGTAATCTATTTTGTTGGAAGCTGTCTTCTGTTGATGAAATGCAGAATTAGCAAATTTTGTTGGAACCTGTAGTTGATCCGTAGTTTTATTCGTTTTCTCAAGTGTCCTTATCTGATGTAGGCTAGTGAGGGAATTGCAGAACGTCACTCCAAATCTGTTTGTTTCCACTCTAGATAAGGCTGATCAAAATAAATGGCTAGCTGGTTCGTGCAGAACATTTCACATCGGCTTTGAGACCTGCTGGAGCTAAGGTTGAATTATGCAAATTTGTGTGGGATAAAGATAGCATTCCTCGGTTCTCCTTCATTCTTTGGTTGCTTTGCCACAAACATTTCACTCA
Organism: Coffea eugenioides; assembly: GCF_003713205.1. NCBI lineage: Eukaryota > Viridiplantae > Streptophyta > Magnoliopsida > Gentianales > Rubiaceae > Coffea > Coffea eugenioides. The sequence goes on from NW_020864708.1 coordinate 4,695, forward strand.
TAATTGTTTTGATAGGTGTATCATGTTGCTGATTATGTTTTCATTGTTCATAGTAAGGAACATATAGATATGTTTAGGGAGCTATTGATGTAACTCAGTTGACTGCTCCATGTATAAGCTATACAACTTGATTAATAAAACTTGCAAAATTAATAAAAACTACTATTTTGCTAGATAGAGTTAGTTATACCAAACAAGAAGGCAGACAAAAGGAAAGCTACATAAGCACGAGAAAGTCATGACTCCATCTCCCGTACCTGTGCTACTAAACTTTGAAATGTCTATACCATCTAGAGTTAGGTAAGGATAGACATGCTAATTCTGCAATTTTAATCTCATTCTAGATGGTAAGGATAGCCATTCAGGTAGCTAATGGTGTCTTAAAAATTTTGGCAAGATTTCGCCTTAAAATTTGACAATCTCTAAACACAACCAACCCATGTAACACCTGATGAATATGCAACCAACAAAAGATATTAGGAATTTCATATAACCAGTGAATTCCAATTGTCCAAAAGAGATCAATGCCAAGCTCATGTCTAGGCAATGAGATACATGGCAAGGTAACATTGGCAGACTTTTACAAAACAAAACAATCACAATGATATTTTCTGTTCTCTTTCCCCCACATGATCAGTACGCTATAATTACAATTGTAAGATCTATATTAGGGAGACTTCATGCCCTAAACATGTGCAACAAAAAATTAAGCAGTCAGGGGGGTTCACATCTATTAATCATCCCTCCAGTATTGCTATGTCAGCTTCATCATCATCTTCATCTAACAGCCTATGTGCCTGCATAAATCACATACATGCGTTAAGGAATAAAGTATACAACGAATTTCCAATTTTGATTAACAATTATACTCGCAAACAGACCGTTTGTTTTCTCCTGGTCCCTTTCCCTTTTGAAGGAGGAAATGGACCATAAACTGACATAGCAGCCCGTCTTTTTCTCCAAGATCGAGCTTGAAAGGAATCACAAGTTTGCCTATTATGTCCAGTTTTCTTGCAAACTGAACACTTCATCACCTTTTCCGGCAAATCAGTAGAAATAGCTTGGGGAGCCGAAAGCTGGAACTCTATCACTTCAGCATCTTCGGTACCAGCTTCTGCAATTCCACCTGGGACTAGAAAAGCTTACAATTAATTCAGCAAAAGAACATACAACCATTAAAAGAACTCTAGTCGAAAAAATTTAGAAAAACATAGAAACACAGCAAACCATTATTTGATGAAGATACGGTAGCAGCTTTTTGTTGGTCTCTTCCACTTTCCCCATCATTGAAGGCCTGATTTACATCTGTTAAACAAAAGAGTATCAATTTATGTTAGTTTTGAATTAATCATAAAAAAAATTAATTCAACAAGCAATCTTCAGTACCAACTGTAGTAGTTGATCCGTGGTCTTCATTCACTTCAGGCCTCTTAGTTGTCTTACTTAGTTGTGGACAAGTCCTCTTGTTATGGCCTTTCTCCTTGCAGAAGCTGCATTTATTGGAGTTAGACGATGGTGGCCTACCACAGCATGAACCGGGCAGCTCATTCACTGGAATGATCAATGGGCATTTTCTAACAGTATGACCTTCTAAATGGCAATTTGAACACTTTATTTTCACAAGTCCTCTTCTAGGCAGCTTTGTTACACCTACGGAATTGGCCCTTGGCTCATCAGACTCTCTTCTCCGTGCTTTTCTGGGCCTACCAGGGAGCTTTAACTTCGTTGGAGGTAGCACCGGCTCTTTTTTGGACTGGACCCAAGCATTCGGGCCACTCATTGGAGCTATGGCTGGTTCATAGGCTTTCAAGTAATTCTCTCTTGAGTAATACTGATGAACCATCGATTCGGGAGTTACACCAGTCAAGGAAATACAACATATGGCATGACAACAAGGCCAGCCAGTCAGGTCCCATCTTCGGCACGTGCATGTTTGTTTTTTGAGATCAACCACATACTTTCCACCATACGCATGTGTCACTTCAAACTGGTCCTCCTTGGACCATCTTGTAATGTTTGAAGCAGCTTCTGTTTTTGCCTTCTCAAGTTTTTTCTGAATTTTGGGACATATCTTGTCATTTCTCTTCTTCATCCATTCTCTCTTGGTTCTTAGCCTTTCCATTAGATAAATTCTGAGTGTCTCAAGCATTCCCAAAATTGGTTTTTCCCTAGCTGCCATAATGACTGAATTAAAACTCTCGCACAAATTGTTGAGCAGAATATCGCACTTTGGTGTGGTCCGAAAGTGCGATCTTGACCAATGACAAGGTGATGTGTTTTCAATTAGCCATTTCCATGCTTTTCCATCATATTCCTTCAAACTCTCCATCTGATTTTCAAACCATGTCATGTAGGACGACCGAGCACAAGTCCAAAATCTCTCCTTCAATGCCAAGCCCGGGTGCAACTTTTTGAAGTTGTTGTGGAGGTGCCTAACACAGTGTCTATGCTCAATTTCTGGAAGCACTTCATGAATTGCAGTCCCTAAACCCTGTTATAAGATTACATATAAAATTAAGTATTAAATTTCAGTAAGAATTAAGTATTAAATTTATCGTAAGAATGAAAATTAATTAATTCAGCAAGAGAGTACCTTTTGTCTATCACTAATAAGTGTCCACTTTCTTTGGTCATAAATTTCCAAGTCGTACTTCAAAAATTCGACGAACCACTTCCAAGACATTTTGTTTTCAGCCTCTACTACTGCATAAGCAATGGGATACAGGCAATCATTTGGATCAATTCCAACAGTTGTCAGTAGCACTCCGGGGTGTGGACCTCGTAAATGGCAGCCATCCACTCTAATGACGGGCCTACATGCAGACTTATATCCTCTTTTTAGTGCCCCAAAGCAGACATACAACCTTTGGAATCTCTCTCTCCCAATGTCTTCATCTAACTCTGTCTCCATGTACACAGTGGAACCCGGATTACATTTTAGCAGCTCGTCACAATAATCCCAAAGCCTTTGATATTGTTCTTTATAGCTCCCATGGATTATGATCTTTGCTTTCATGAATGTCTTGTATACTTGTGCTATAGTGATGTGAACATTAAGTTCCGAATGCACCTTCTCCCTAAATTCCTCAACAGTGATTCTCTTATTCAACCTTAAAAATTCTGCATATTTTTTAGCCAGAAAACCTGAGGTAACTCTCTTGTGGTAGATGTCCGGCCACAAGTGTGCTCAAGTCCCATAGTCTTTATCACAAGAGAGTCATCACCGGCCTCAACCTTAGAGGCAAACAACATTCATTGACAATTTTCTGCCTTACATTTAACTCTCATCCGTGTAGCATCTTGTTTTACCGATTGGATATCCTTGCCCCACTTGACTGTGTAGTTATCCACAGCTAACTTCAACAATTGTTTATTATCAAAAACTTGTCCAACATGAAATTTAGGATCTTCCATATCCACATCAGGCTTAAAACTCACAAGACTCGGGTTCTTAGCCTTTTTCTTCTTTTTGCTGTCTTCATCCGAGGAGGACTGACAACTTTTCAACTCATCTGAGGCAAGCGAATCAGATTCCTCGTGGACTGGAATCTGATCTCCTTCATCTAAGTGCAAGTCCTTCAAAGAATGATCTTTGGCTCTATCTTTTTTCTTCTCAGCTGCAGGCGTAGACATTTTCTGTTTCTTACACTCATTGCCCCTACTTTTTGCTCCACCATCAGGTTGTATCTTTCCAATTCGACAACCTAACTCTTGCTTAGGTGTAACAATGCAACTCTGAAATATAACATCTTCTTCATCATGGCTGAAATCATAATCGCTATCATGGAAGCTTTCAGCTTTAGATGAATCCGAATGGACAGCATCATCATCACCATCATTTCCTCCATGTTCAGCAGGCTTTGTTTTTTCATTTTTTGACTTCACATGCTCCATCATTTGCTCAACTTTGACTGGTATTTTTTCGAAATCAGCTAGATCAATATCGTCAAAGGTGAGCCCCACATATAAATTATCATCTTTTAGTTGAATCTCCTCAACAGTTGCTGCACCTAAATCAGTGTTGCTATTAACATCTCGTATATGGAATTCATAGATACCATACACATCAACTTCTCCATATTTTTTAACAATGCAAGCCACGTCTATTGCATCATCCTCACTATCTATTTGCCGAAACTTCAGGACATTTTTTTCACAGGAAATTCCATACATCATCTTTGAATCCTCCCGACAGCCCACAGAAGTGCAAAAGTGACTCAGAATTGACTTACTAACTCTTTCTGGAATAACTCCTTCAAATGTTTCCACGCTACCCCCTACGTATGCTTCTTTTGGCTCTTTAACATAGACACCACCATAATGTACTTTCAAAGTAAAATAATCCATATCTTGACCTGCTTTTTATTTAAAAAAATAGAAATCTTTTATTATTTCTCAGATGCAGAACCTTGGCCCTAGTTATGTCTGACTTTTCATCAACATGAAAGCAACGCATAGTATACTTTAAAGGCACAGGGACCACATCACAGTTCACAAACAAACAAATTTACTTTAATTGAGACCAAATTTCACCACCTAAACAAAAAGCATACATATTCAATTTCAAAATTACCAACATTTCAACATCACAAATCTCAGGAAAACAAAGTAAAATTTTGAAAGTACCATACCCAAACTAAATGCTTTATCTTACCCATGTGGAATCTATAAGCACTTTAAAAAATTTTAACATCCCCTAACCTGTTCATGCCTCGCCACTAAAGTACAATACTGCAAAATTAAACCCCCCTCCCTCAAGTTCTTCCATTAGGCATTATATCACCATTCCAACATACGAGTGGGTAGTGGCACTCAACTCAAGCACCTCATGCATACGGTTGATGAAGTTAGGTTTGAAGTAAGCCGAGTTACCTGATCTCGTTGATGATTCCACTTGATCGTTGCAATCCTTGACAGAATCGCCATCGTCCATTGCCTGAGCTCGTGGCGTAGACATTTCGATTCTAGCCTCCATCGTCTGTTCACCCAAGCCCAATGACTCCACTTGATCATTGCCATCCTTTACAGAATCGCCATCGTCCATTGCCTGAGCTCGTGGCGTAGACATTTCGATTCTAGCCTCCACCTTCTGTTCACCGCTCGCCCTAGTTGTTCTCCCAATTTTCCCCATTTGAGTTCTATTTCCAAGGATAATCGCATGGGCGGGATAATGATATCTAATCCGTTTCAGTGGATAATTGCAGGAGATTAAGCCAGTGTGACAATTATACCCATTTGGTCCACGCGAATTGAGTAAAATGTAGTAAAAAGTCCTACATTGAAAGTAAAAAACTAGTTCAGGGACTAAATTGGTTAAAATATTTAATGAAGGACGAAATTGATTTAAGTGAAAATGTTTAGGGACCAAATTGGCGAAATTCCCTTTCTATTTTCATATGATGATTATGGTTGGCCATGGAATGATAGCTTTATATTGTGTAAAATGGAGCCTTCGGGTGTTAATTGTGGTTGTTTACGAAAAATTTCAGTTTTGTGCGAAAAATTCCATCTTTAAGGTTTCTATTTTGAGTTACCACTTGGTTGTATTTGAAGGGTATTGTGGCCCTAATTAAAGGTGTTCGATAGCTTGTGATTTGTGAGTGCAATTGTAGTGGAATTGAGAAGTGATTGGTGTTGAGGTTTGGATGGAAAAGTAAAGAAAAACAAAGGAAGGTGCTGTCAAAATTTTCATAGGAACTTCTGTGCAGTCTGGGGAAATCTGCTATAACTTGATGTAGGAATGTCAGAATCGAGTTCTATTTGTTGCGTTTGAAACTAGATTTAGAGTACTTCCTATTGTCCAAATTTCATGATTTTTCTTGATTTCTATGAATATATGTGATTTTTCAAAGTTGACTGAAATTGCATACCTGTTATGTCTTGTGCTGGTTGAAGCAGCAACTTGAGGCTCGAATTTGACTGACTTGTGTTCTGAATCTTACAATGGTGTTATCTGGAAAGTTGTAGCTCATTGAATGTATTTTCCAACGGTATAAATTTTATCAATTTTGGACTTAAGAAGCTTGAGATATGAATTTTCAAATAGGGTTGCGTAAAACTGGAAAATCCTATTTTTCTAGAATTGTTCTTACTCTCATTTTTCCACTTCAAATTTGGAGATGATAAATCATTGTAGGTATGGCTTTTGGGTAGAGGTGAAGGGCTTTGAGGTCGTTCATGCCTTTAGGACTAATTGTTATCTTTTCACTCTAAAGCCACATCTTTGTTTTGCATTAATGGTTTATGTGGATAGACACATGACTCGTAACCGAGTCTCACCTGTGAATTCCATTCACTGAGTCTTGGAGTCGAGTCTTAAATGTTTTCCCTTGATTGTTCTAGGAAGTGCCGGCGATTAAAGCCATACTTGGGAAGGAAACTTTTGAAGTTATCCTTGCTTGAACTGGTGAGTGTACCGCTCCCTTGAATTGTTGCTTAATTGGTTCATCTACACTTGAAATTTGTGACATGAATAACTATGAACTCTGTTTATTCCGAATGAGACAAGGGTGTACTTTACCACACTCGTTCTCTTGCCTGTACTGTATAAACTGTAATCTGTTACTTTTGCCTGTTATGAACTTGAACCTGTTACTTGTGCCTGTTATGATGTCATTTGGAAGTTTATCCAACGACCTTCCTGTTAAACCTGAGCTCAACCTCATGGGGAGTTAATTACATCGGGCCAGCAAGGGCTTAGTCGAGGAAATTGACAATCCATGGGTGCCTGTTCCTAGGGAAGCTATGGGTATTGAGACTCTTGATTCCGATATACTCGAGTATTACCATTCCTGTTCCTGTTTGCCGTTCGGGCCCGGTAAGGGGTATGTTTGGTGAACGGGATTTGGCGTAAGAGGGGTCTACAGTCATGTTACTTCTTCGAACGTTGACGGAGAGTCAACAAGTTGGGATCAAGTATTGCAAATAGGAAATTTGGCTCCTGAGAGCCAACTGTATCCTTACTATCTGAAGTGCTTGTTTATTTCCTTATTTGGTATGCCTATATGAACGATTGAAAATGGAGTTCCATGGTTCTTGACCATTAGTATTGTGGTACCTCATTGAGCGTAAGCTCCCCCCCTTTCCCGTTACCTTTTGTTTTCCTTACAGGGAACAACACTTTTGAACCGTGATTTTGAAGAAAGGAGTAGAGCGAGCTCTAGCTATTCTTTTGTATAGCTCCTCTGTGGTTGAAAAATTGTATTTTGATCAAGCATCACACTTTGACTTGTAAAGTTCCAACATATGTATAAAGTGTTTATTCATGTTTCTTTCGTGTATTTGTTAGTGAATGTACGTTCCATGGGTCTATATAAACTTTACTTGTATCCGGTGGGGATTTGAGTGAGAGTGGGATTTGATCGAAAAAGAAAAAAAAAATTTGGCGGGAAACTGTTCAGGGGAATCCGGCCGGCTATCCGGCCAAATCTTGGCCGGATTGTGACGTGGCCGTGTTTCGTTTCATTTTCGTTTTCGTTGGAGTGTTTTATCGAAGTCCCATTTCACCATATGGATTGGTAAATCATGTTTTGGCTTTGTGATCCCCAATTGTTTGTTTTCTTTGGGTTCTATCGCGCGTTTTGTAGGGTTTTAAGTGATTTGACTCTGTAGTCCTGGCGAGAGTTGGGCAGGCGGTCCGCTAACCCCTTTGGTTGGCTTTAGGGGGAGGTGGGGCCGTCACAGGTGATATCAGAGCTGCTTCGCGTGGTCTTTGCGCGGAGTGAGCTTGGGCGAAGTGGTGTTATGGTCCTGATTTCGTGAATGCGTATAAATGTCTAAATGCTCTTTTGAGCATAAGCAATGGATCGTGAAATGTTATAGGTTTTAAACCTTTATCATGGTACTTGGAGGTAATAGATTTGTATGTTAGGTAAGAATCTCGATTGTAGATGAATTACTCTTAGGACTGGCCAACCTGCGTTGTGAATTATCTTATTTTGGGATTCTTGTACCCGACTACAAAATAGCTAAGAGCCTAGGTTAGAAATGACTTGGGCGACCTAGAAATTTGATTCTATGGAACGTCATGCGATGTGTTAGGGTATCACTAAGGATGATTAACCCTGCCTAAGATATAAATTGTGTTATTCTCGTAAGATTATGGACGGAGCCTAGATGGGGAAAGTTGTTAGTCAGTTGCTTTTGTACCATTGGCCTAGTTAGTATATAGTACTTTGGATGACCCGATACTTTCATGCGATTCCTTTTGCTTGTATCTAACTGACTGCTACTGTGTGATCTGTCTGCTAAAGATGTGCTATATGTATATTGCCTACTTTTATCACTTGTACCTGCATACTTTTGTTTTAATATTTTATTCGCGCTTCAACCCTAGACTCGTTAAGCCAAATGGAGGGTACTCATAGTGGACGGGGCCGGGGGCGTGGACCCTCAAATGAAGGAGGAAATCGGGAACCAATGCCTAGACCCAATTCTGAACCTGGAGTGGATCCTAACGTTCAGGTAGCTGCCGCTATCCAACGTATGACCGACCTTTTGGCTCACGTAGTAGGACATCAGGGCCAAAATCCTATTAATCAGCCGGGGAACCCTGGTAATCATATAGAGGGTGAGGATAGAGCTCTCGAACGATTTCAGAAGTTCTCGCCACCGAAATTCATTGGAGGACCAGACCTTGATGTGGCTGAGAGGTGGCTAGAGAAGATGATTGACATTTTTGCCGCGTTACACTACACTAAGGAGCGACAGGTGACATTTGCCATCTTCCAACCGGAGGGAGCAGCCCGTTCTTGGTAGAATATCATAAGACTGAAATGGGAAAGAGAACAAACACCGAGGATGTGGGTGAATTTCATGAGGGAGTTCAACATGAAGTATTTCCCACCTCTAATTCAGGAAAAAAAAATAAGTTCATTAGACTTCGCCAGGGAACTCAAACTGTCGTCAAATATGAGAGCCAGTTCACCAGGTTATCTAAATTCGCTCCCGAACTAATTGTGACTAAGAAAAGGTAGATAAGGCGTTTTGTTCAAGAATTAAACGTTGAGATTCAGAAGGATCTAGCTGTAGCCCAGCTTAGTGCCTTTAGGGATGCTGTGGAGAAAACCCAACGAGTTGAAATGCGAGGTTACAAGTTAGAAACTTCCAAGACAAGAAAAGGGGATTTCCTGGAAGTAGCTCAGAGTAAGGGGATAAGAGTACGCCTTTTAAGATTGGAAGAGGAAACGGGGGAGTACAACTATCGGGGATGTCAAGTGGTGCCTCACAGAGAGGCTCAGTCTCTGCTTCCCGTGGTCCCTGTGGGTACTGTGGACACTTACTCATTTGTTTTGAATAGGTGAATGTTCCATATAGGAGTACGTGACTTAAATACTTTTATGACATGTTTACTCCAGGGTCATTATGTGTTTAACTGTTAAGTGCTACCGATAATTGCTTCTATGAACTTTTTCACCATTTTAAGGCAAGTGTGTACTTTATTGCACCCGACTTACTAAAATGATAAATGTCTACGATTAACCGTGAACTACTACCGTTTACCGTTAACCGTGATTACTTACCATTTACCGATTTACTTGATTACCTGCTTACTTGATTACTTGATTATCGTAAATTACGTGTTTATATGAAATTACCGCATATTAGTTACGTGTTTAAGTGTTAAGTGTTACTAATAATTGCTCATATAAAATTATTCACCGTTTTAAAGTGAGTGTGTACTTTATCTCACTCGACCTACTAAAATGATAAATTTTTACTGTTCACCGATTTAATTGATTACTTGTGGATGTTGTAACCTCTAAACTGAATTGGGTCCTGCCCTTGGTTACTAACCTATTCGAGCCAGGACTGGGTTCGGTCGGATAGATTGGAACCCTGGGACACCATTTCGGTATACTCGAGTACTACCACTGGAGGGATAAGGTGATGGCCGGACAATACCAAGGGGACCAGAAGTTATAAGGTGAAGTTGATCGAAATGGTTCCACTGAAACACCGTATCCTTCAATGTGTGTTTATTTTTGCATACTGATAACTATATCATGCTAATGTGCCAAGATGTAATCTTGAACCATGCTTGTGTTATGCTCAAATTACTCGTACAATGATAACTATCTCATGTTAATGTGCCAAATATGCAACCTGGAACCATACATGTGGTACGCTCAAATTACTTGATTTATTAGAACTACTAGAGTATTTTGGAACCTCATTGGGCTGTGTAACTCATTTCACGTTTTTGTTTTCCTTAACAGGGTTCAAGACCGAGAGTGCTTGCAAATAGTACTAAGATTGTTTTCTTTTGAAGACCTTAAGTTGTATTATAACGGATGGTTGTAGTACATATTCTTTTTGATTGTATTAAACTTGAAAGCTAACTAATTGTAAGCAGGCAATATTTTGGAGTACTTTAATTATATGTTGAAGTTATTTGAAGTATTTCGAGCTTTTGAACTGTGGATTGTAGTGAGTCCTGGCGAGAGTTGGGCAGGCGTCCTGCGGATACCCTCTGGTTTGCCTTAGAGAGAAGTGGGGACGTCACAGTTGGTATCAGAGCTTAGGTTTTAGATATTTGTAGTGTATCCTAGGCTTAAAAGTTTAGGATGCCGGATTGTGGGGACTGGTTTGAAAGCTAAGTGACTAATTGTCGGGATGAAAATCAGAGCTGTTTCGCATGGTCTCTGCGCGGGATGAGTTTGGGCCAAGTGGTGTTATGGTCTTTAATATGTGAATGAGTAAAGGTTTAGATACTCTTCTAGAGTGAAGCTATGAATCATGAATGTGATAGGTATAAACCCTTTATCTTGATATTTGGGAAAAAATTAGATATGTATATTGGGTAGGAATCTCAAATGTGGTGATTTACTCTTGGGATCGGCCGGCTCGAGTTGTGAATTATCTTGTTACGGATTCTTGTACTCGAGTACTTAAGAGTTGAGGGCAATCCTAAAGACTTGAGATCTCCATTTGTGGGGAATAAGAATGAATCGACATTTCACGTGAATAGTTATAGGAAACCAATAATCGTTTGGCTAAGATGGCACAATAATTAAGAGCGGGAGGTGGAGAAGATCGTAGCCCAGAAGATCCTAGTGTTGGGAATGAAGTTGAACATGTTAGGAACGAAAATCATCTAGTTCCAATTAATCTAGTGAAGCACAATTTGTGATCTTTTATAGTGGGACAATGGGAGTAGAACTTAAGAGTTTGTGCTTTGGAGATGAATGTACTTTTGATAATCACCTGTTTACTTTTGTTTACTGACTTTGACTTGGTATGAACTTTACTTGACTATAACTTGTGTTATGATTTAATGGGCTCTAGTTTGTGTTTACTTGTATGGTGATAATGTTATTTGTACAAGTGATTTCATTGTTCTTTAAAAGTTGTTACTGGTATGTGTGTGTAGTTCAATTATAGTTTAGTGTGAGATTTATGCATATGCATATAGATTAGCTGTGAACATGCAAACTAGAGGACTACGAAAGGGACGTCAACCTAGACAATCCCGAAACCAAAGAGTAGATAATGAGTCTGATATTGATCAAAACGCCGATCCAAGGGCTGGGAGAGAAGATGACCAAATGGCATTAGTTTTAACTCGCATGATAGATGTACTAGAGCTCTTAGTAGCTCAACAGGGTCAGGGGGGTGGACAAGGAAACCAACCTGGAAACCCAGAGATAGGGAAAGATTGAGCTTTGGAGCGGTTTCAGAAATTCTTCCAGCTCAAATTTTCTGGAGGACCTGACCCAGAAGTGGCAGAGAATTGGTTAGAGAATATAAGGAATATATTCGACGCCTTGGACTACACAGAGGAAAGACAAGTCACTTTTGCTATATTTCAACTTGAAGGAGCTGCCCGAGCCTGGTGGAATGTTATAAGAAATAAGCGGAAAAGAGATCAAACTCCAAGGACTTGGATAAACTTTGTACGAGAGTTTTATGAGAAATTTTTTCCTCCACTTGTCCAAGAAAAGAGAGAAAACGATTTTATAAAACTTCATCAAGAAACTTTGAGTGTGGCGGAGTACGAAACACGATTCACAATTCACGAAATTATCTACATATGCTCCAGAATTGGTGGCTACGGAACGGAAGAGAATAAGACGATTTATCCAAGAATTAAATTTAGAAATGCAAGATGCCCTTGCCGCAGCACAGATTGAAACATTTAGTGATGCTCTCGAGAAAGCGCAAAGGGTGGAAAGCACAAAATCCCAACTGAGGGCCTTTCAAGAGATAGAGTAAGACTATCACTTCTTTCACCACTCATGATAAAGGAACCAGAAGGGACTACGTCACAAAGAGCTCCAGTAGGACAGATACAATCAAAGAAAACCTCGCAGGCAAGTCAAGTCACAATGTCTCGTCCGACCTGTGGATATTGTGGAAGGACAAATCATACCGAAGAAAACTGCTGGCGAAAGGAGCGAAAGTGTATGGGATGTGGGAGTACCAACCATAAAGTTCACGACTGTCCAAAGCGGTATCCACGAGAAACAACTACTTCACAAGGAAATAGAACTATCCCTCGACGAGTCAATGGAGGAGAAAACCGACCAGTGGCATCTGCAAGAACATATGAAATGATCACACAACAAGATTCAGGGTTATCTGAGATTATAGAAAGTATGAATTTCGAGAACGAAATTCTTTTTAAGGAGGGAAGGTTGTGAGGACCCGAATTTTTCTTATTTATATTTTAGTTTATTGGCTTAATTAATTATTTACTCACCCGTTTTCTCTGAATAATTTATTTCAATCATTTTAAACTTATTTACATGGAATAATGTCTCAATTATATTTTTAACACGTCTCGTTAGTAAAATTAATTTTTTTAGGGCTCGTTTAGCAAGAAATAAAGAATACACGTTTTTCGAAACTATGTTCGATCCGAGAGTACATTAGTCTTGGATAATTAAGAATAATCAATAGTAGATTAAGAAAATTTAATTGAGAGATTAGATGTGAGTAAGTTAAAATTAAGCTTATACCGTGCGCGCGTCGAAAGTTTTCCAAAAGACGCGATGGTACAAATTAATTGGAGATTTGAGGAATTAATACTAGACTCATGTGAAAACTTATGTTTTTATTTCTAAAATAGTTATTTTCATGATTATTTACCCTAGTATTAGTTAGTTATATCATCGTTACAAGAATTTCTTAGAAATTTCGTTATATCGTGCACAAATCAGAAGTACGTGTTTTCGCGCGCGCGATTAATTGAGGGATTTTAGACCTTTATTTTTACACTATTAAGAGTGAATAATAATAGTATCAATGGATGTGCATTAGAGGTTTAGTACACAAGTGAAATAAACCCAAGAGGAAACGAGCACGAATCGCGGGCGTACGCGCACTATTCTTAATTGACTTTTAGAGTAATTTTGGGCTACAAATTCATAAGTTTTTCAAGGAAGCATCACACCATATCAAAACCCTTCTCTTCTCACCTCAAGTACCGGCTGGAACTCTCTTTTCTCTCATCTCAACTGCCGGCCAAAAACAAAAAAAAAAAAAAAGAAAGGAAAGAAAACTCTTCATTTCTACCTCAAATCTTACTCCAAATCACTCAAATTTTGCATCCAACTTGTAAATCACTTGGAGATTCACTTGGACTAGGAAAGGAGCACCATTTCTATGATTTCTTGGAGCTTCTTAGTGGCCAAAATTCTGATCTTCAACATCTAAGAAGGTAGCAAATGATCTAACCCTTGAATCTTAGCTTTTGTAAGTTAGATTGCACTTAGAAGCTTATAGCTTCATGTGGGTAGTTTTGGGTTGTTGAAAATCATGTGAGTGAGCTCTATGAAATCCACAATGGACTTGATGATCTGATTTGATGGTTTTGGATGTTATTTGTGTTGATTAAGTGTTAATCTAGTGGATTTAAGTTGAAAGAGTGAAAAGAAAATCAAAGAAAGTGATGCATGTTGAAGGGCCGAATCTGCCCTGTTTTTACCGAACCCTTGGTGCGATTTTTTTGTGGTTCAATTGCCTTGATTTTGATGTAGATATGTTTTATAGGTTGTGTGGAAAGTTTCCACCAAAAATCACTTGATTTGGTTGGCTAAAAGTTGAATTTCGAAATGGTTTCAAAGCTGGAAAACGTGTACAGTGTGCTCTAGCAGCTAATTTTAAATGACTATAACTCTTTGCTCCGATGTCAAAATCGAGTGCCGTTTGTGGCATTAGAAACTAGACACTTCTAGTTTTCTAACGGTATAAAATGTATCCCTTGATTCGACCTGAGTGAACCGTACCAACTCTTCAAATTTACCTGTCCTGTTTCACGATTGTGCTAGAGAGACAGTGAGGTGCTAGAACTTGTTGCTTGAATTTGAGCTATCTATGGATAGAATTTCAAAAACATTTATTCTGAGAAATTGTAGAATGTAGTTTCCAACACCACCAACCATGCCCAATTCCAAGTTGAATTGAGTGAGTTGTGACCGAATTACGAAACTGTCTCAGTGATGGAAAACCCTCTTTTTGGCTAGTTGAATGCCTTAATTTGAATTTGGACTTGTTATTTTGAAACTTTTGATGTCATCACCTACCAAATGTCTATTGGATGTTTCTTAGACCTTTCCTTTATAAATGGACCAGATTTGAAATGATTTCATTGGCCAAAAGTTAGAAAAAGGGAAAATGGAAGTACAAGGCAGATTTACCTTGGAAATTCTTGGAACTTTAGTGGCTTTGTTAACTGACTTTCCATACAAATTTTTGCATGAAATTTGACAGAGGAATAGCCTTTATGTGGTAGGGTAATGTTACCAAATTTGGTTCCATTTCAAGTCCATTTCGATGCCAACTGAAGTTTCAAAATTTATGTTTCAAATCTAGAAAATCCTTGTTTAGTGAGAAATTTTCAGCAACTTTGAGCTGCTATATCTTGGCGCTCAAAACTCCGATTCTTGTTCTGTTTGTTGTGTTTTAAACTTTGATTTAACTATAATTGATTTTCAAATTTTAGAGCCTAGTTCACATTCTGTGAATTTTTCCGAATTTCCAAAATTTGTCAAAAATCAACCCCGAATCTGTCCGGGGAGTCCAAATCAGTAATTTTGAGCCAAATTTTGAGTGTCTTCCTTTTAGAATCATGGAAAAATGTCTTCTAGAAACTTTTAGTATTTCGGAACTAGTTTCCAACGGGACCAAGTTTTCCATTTTTGGACCTACTGAGTACAAGATATGATTTTTCTAAGTTTGACACACAAAGCTGAATTTTGCCAATTTCTTAGAAAATGCAATTTCGGGAACTTGACTTCTTTTCTCGATATAGACTGGACGTTTTGAACTCGATTTCATGGAAGATGCTAGTCTCTCTTCGGATATTAAAACTTCACTCTTAAACCTCGAGTTGAGAGAATTGAACCTCTCTTTTAAGACTTTGATTTAGTCTAATTGAGTGTGCATCCTTTCTTGGTAATTGCATGATTGTAAGTAAAGTTAATTATTATTTTCTCAGGCGCTCAAGGGGACCTTCAAGAGGAACTCGAAACGATGCCTAAGCACTTGTTTGAGCACTTACTCATTTGTTTTGAATAGGTGAGTGTTCCATATAGGAGTACGTGACTTGAATAGTTTTATGACATGTTTACTCCATGGTCATTATGTGTTTAACTGTTAAGTGTAATAATTGCACCTATGGACTTTTCCATCATTTTGAGTCGAGTGTGTATTTTACTATCTACTACATGAAATACTTGAAGTGCATATTTACGTGAAGTGTTTCAATGATTGATTACTGCTTACTTGATTACCTGATTACTTGATTATCGTAAATTACATGTTCATATGAAATTACCGCATATTGCTTACGTGTTTAAGTGTTAAGTGTTACTGATAATTGCTCATATGAAATTCACCGTTTTAAGGCGAGTGTGTACTTTATCTCACTCGACCTACTAAAATGATAAATTTTTACTGTTCACCGATTTACTTGATTACTTGTGCATGTTGTAAGCTCTAAGTTGAACTGGGCCCTGCCCTTGGTTACTAACCTACTCGAGCCAGGACTGGGTTCGGTCGGGTTGGTTAGAACCCTGGCACACCGTTTTGTTATACTCGAGTACTACCACTGGAGGGATAAAGTGATGGCCGGACAATACCAAGGGGACCGGAAGTTATAAGGTGAAGTTGACCGAAATGGTTCCACTGGAACGCCGTATCCTTCAATGTGTGTTTATTTTTGCATACTGATAACTGTATCATGCTAATGTGCCAAGATGCAACCTTGAACCATGCTTGTGTTATGCTCAAATTACTCATACAATGATAACTATCTCATGTTATTGTGCCAAATATGCAACCTGGAACCATACATGTGGTATGCTCAAATTACTTGATTTATTAGAACTACTAGAGTGTCTTGGAACCTCACTGCGCTGTTAGCTCATTCCACATTTTTGTTTTCCTTAAAAGGGTTCAAGACCGAGAATGCTCGTGAATAGTACTAAGATTGTTTTCTTTTGAAGACTTTAAGTTGTATTATAACGGATGGTTGTAGTACATATTCTTTTGGATTGTATTAAGCTTAAAAGCTAAGTCATTGTAAGCAGGCAATATTTTGGGGTACTTTAATTATATGTTGAAGTTATTTGAAATATTTCGAGCTTTTGAACTGTGGATTGTAGTGAGTCCTGGCAAGAGTTGGGCAGGCATCCCGCATATACCCTCTGGTTCGCCTTAGGAAGAAGTGGGGGCGTCACAGTGAAGGGTACGGATTGGTTAGCTAAGTATGATGTTCAATGTGACTGTGAGAAGGAAGTAGTAAAATTTTTGTATCCCGGAGAAGGCGATGATAAGAAATTTCGAGGACGAAATTCTTTTAAGGGGCAGAGAGTGTGAGAACCCGAAAATTTTCTTAATTTCTAGGCATTATTTTCTTTCTTTGCACACGTTTTCTATATTTTCGTTATTATATTAATTTTATAGATATTTTTATAAGTAAATATAGTTTTAAATCATTTTTTCTAGTATAAGTTAGTTTATGAGATATTAGGAGTATATATTGGACGTGGGACCTACTAGTGCGTTAAATGAGATAAATTCGGCCAATTAGGTTAAATTTTGCATAAAGGAATTAAATTACTAGGTGTTAGGCGATAATTATAGGTTACCTAGATGGATTAACCATGGGGAGACAAGAAGATAGCTTTAAGCATAAAAGGTGCCACGTGTCGTTTTCCTATTCAAAGTTGGACTTTGACTACCTTTCTTACCTTTACTAAAACATCAATTTTGACCCAAAATCATCTTCATTTTCACCCTTCTTGGCTGAACTCCATAAGAGAAAAGAAGAGAGCAAGCTTCAACTTTTGGCTTCCATTTCTTGCTTATATCTTGAAATCCAACCGATTAAATCTTAAATTTGTCCACAAAAGTGACTTGCTAAGGAAGATTAAAGGTCTTGATGGAGTTGTTTTGGAGGAGGAAACCCTAAGCTACTACCTTTCTTGAGGTGTTAAGGTATTTTGCTTAGAAACTCATTCTTTGTTCTTAATAATGGTAAATTAGTGACTTGTGGTGGCTAAATAAGTTGTTTTATGTAAGATTTTATGGATTAAAGTGGAGTTAGCTAAATTTCAGATTTTAATGGTGATTTTTCTGTTTTCATATGATGATTATGGTTGGCCATGGAATGATAGCTTTATATTGTGTAAAATGGAGCCTTCAGGTGTTAATTGTGGTTGTTTGCGAAAAATTTCAGTTTTGTGCGGAAAATTCCAGCTTTAGGGTTTCTATTTTGAGTTACCAGTTGGTTGTATTTGAAGAGTATTGTGTCCCTAATTAAAGGTGTTTGATAGCTTGTGATTTGTGGGTGCAATTGTAGTGGAATTGAGAAGTGATTAGTGTTGAGGTTTGGATGGAAAAGTAAAGAAAAACAAAGGAAGATACTGTCAAAATTTTCGTAGGAACTTCTGTGCAGTCTGGGGAAATCTGCTATAACTTGATGTAGGAATGTCGGAAACGAGTTCCCTTTGTTGGTTTGAAACTAGATTCAGAGTACTTCCTACCGTCCAAATTTCATGATTTTTCTTGATTTCTATGAATATCTGTGATATTTCAAAGTTGACTGAAATTGCATACCTGTTCTGTCTTGTGCTGGTTGAAGCAGCAACTTGAGACTCGAATTTGACTGACTTGTGTTCTGAAGCTTACAATGGTGTTTTCTGGAAAGTTGTAGCTCTTTGAATGTATTTTCCAACGGTATAAATTTTATCAATTTTGGACTTAAGAAACTTGAGATATGAATTTTCATATAGGGTTGCGTAAAACTGGAAAATCCTGTTTTCCTAGAATTGTTCTTACTCTCATTTTTCCACTTCAAATTTGGAGATGGTAAATAATTGTAGGTATGGCTTTTGGGTAGAGGTGAAGGGCTTTGAGGTCGTTCATGCCTTTAGGACTAATTGCTATCTTTTCACTCCAAAGCCACATCTTTGTTTTGCATTAATGGTTCATGTGGATAGACACATGACTCGTAACCGAGTCTCACCTGCGAATTCCATTCACTAAGTCTTGGAGTCGAGTCTTAAGTGTTTTCCCTTGATTGTTCGAGGAAGTGCCGGCGATTAAAGCCATACTTGGGAAGGAAACTTTTGAAGTTATCCTTGCTTGAACTGGTGAGTGTACCACTCCCCTGAATTGTTGCTTAATTGGTTCATCTATACTTGAAATCTGTGACATGAATAACTGTGAACTCTGTTTATTCTGAATGAGACGAGGGTGTACTTTACCACACTCGTTCTCTTGCCTGTACTGTATAAACTGGAATCTGTTACTTTTGTCTGTTATGAACTTGAACCTGTTACTTGTACCTGTTATGATGTCGTTTGGAAGTGTATCCAACGACCTTTCTGTTAAACCTGAGCTCAACCTCATGGGAAGTTAATTAAATCGAGCTAGCAACGACTTGATCGGGAAAATTGACAATCCATGGATGCCTATTCTGGGGGAATCTTGGGATATTAAGACTCTTGATTCTGGTATACTCGAGTATTACCATTCCTATTCCTGTTTGCCGTTCGGGCCCGGTAAGAGGTATGTTTGGTGAATGGGATTTGGCGTAAGAGGGGTCTACGGTCATGTTACTTCTTCGAGCGTTGACGGAGAGTCAATGAGTTGGGATCAAGTATTGCAAATGAGAAATTTGGCTCCTGAGAGCCACCTGTATCCTTACTATCTGAAGTGTTTGTTTATTTCCTTATTTGGTATGCCTATAAGAACGATTGAAAATGGAGTTCCATGATTCTTGACCGTTAGTATTGTGGTACCTTATTGAGCGTAAGTTCACCCCCTTTCCCGTTACCTTTTGTTTTCCTTACAAGGAACAACACTTTTGAACCGTGATTTTGAAGAAAGGAGTAAAGCGAGCTCTAGTTATTCTTTTGTATAGTTCCTCTGTGGTTGATAACCCTAATTGTATTTTGATCAAGCATCACACTTTGACTTGTAAAGTTCCAATATATGTATAAAAGTATTTATTCATGTTTCTTTCGTGTATTTGTTAGTGAATGTACGTTCCATGGGTCTATATAAACTTTATTTGTATCCGGTGGGGATTTAAGCGAGAGTGGGATTTGATCGGAAAAGAAAAAAAAATTTTGGCGGGAAACTGTTCAGGGGAATCCGGCCGGCTATCCGGCCAAACCTTGGCCGGATTGTGACGTGGCCAAGTTTCGTTCAATTTTTCGTTTTGTTTTCGTTTTCGTTGGAGTGTTTTATCGAAGTCCCATTTCACCGTATGGATTGATAAATCATGTTTTGGCTTTGTGGTCCCCAATTGTTTATTTTCTTTGGGTTCTATCGCACATTTTGTAGGGTTTTAAGTGATTTGACTCTGTAGTCCTGGCGAGAGTTGGGCAGGCGGTCCGCTAACCCCTTTGGTTCGCTTTAGGGAGAGGTAGGGCCGTCACATAGAGTGTCTTAGCCTTCCATTTCCTTAACAGGATTTTTGAATCTTGTTCTCTTATTTTCAAGACTAGGAGCATTGTAGAGTTTTGGTCTTACTTTTTTCTAGGATATTTTGCTTAGTTATTTCAAGTCTTTTCTCTAAAAAGTCATAGTTTATTTTTTATTATTTTCCCTTTCTTTTGGGTTAAAATTAGTGTCTCGATGCATAGAACACACCAAATGGAGACTCCAGTCTTTTATTTTCTCTTTTACAAATCCCATTCTAGATTAGTAGTAATATTCGTGTCACATATTAGGTTTCTATTTTCTTCGGTTCATCCCACTTACCCCTATCCAGTAAGTTCATAGAGGTTGTCATCATGTAATCCTGAGTTCTCAAAGAGTGTAGTATGATAATGTGGTAACTCCACTGAGGATACTAAAGAGACCTAACACTTGATTTAATTATGTTTCACAAAGTTAACTCCTTTTCATATCGAGGTTGGATGTTTTAGGTGCATATTTGTGTTTTTTTTTTAAATGCTTTAAACTATTTATTAGCTATTTACATATATTACATGTTTGCCTGCCTTATTTTTATAATTTTTAGTTGGCTTGTTTATGTATATCTTCACATGTGTTAGTTGTTATTCTCTCTATCTCCTGAAAATACAGCATAACATACATGCTTCTGCATAACCCTATTTGTGTGTTCATTCTCACACTCCTGTTAGCACCAATGTTTTTAGAATTGGATTGGACCGATCGGTTCGATCGATTTAATTGTGAATCGGCTAGAGCTCCAGTTCGGTTCATTTAGAAAGCCGAAAATAACAAAATATGATAAGAATTGACAAAAATCCATGAACTTGTAAAAAACCGACTAAATCGGTCAGATTTGGGTTCTTGATTTTTTACTTGTACCCATCTAATTCATCATTTTGTGAGTATTGGGCTGTTGCATTTGTATGCTATTGGGCAGCCAAAGCCCAAAATACACGTCAACAGCTTCAATATTTGACTTTGTGGGCCAAAAATAAAAAACCCAAATCAACTAAAAAAGTAACAAAACCCGTAAACCTCGCCAGTTCTTCCATAGCCGTCTCCCTCCATGTTCATTCCTGCATCAGACTGCCCACAACATCCAGAAGCATCTCAAAGCCAACGCACTACCATGCTACCTACAATGATCCTCTTCTACCTTTATTTTCTTTTCTTCTAAATATCCTTATGTTTTTCTAATTATGTGGTGTTAAAATATTCAAAAATACAGATCTGAAAATTTTTAGCATGAAAGGCTTGTAGGTGATGATAAAGAGATGATGGAAAAAGGAAGAGAAGATGTTGATGAAAATTGGTACTTTAGAACTTTGTTCTCTTCCATTTTTTTCTTTTTTTTTTGGAGTGACTATTTTGTTGTTTTAAGCATAAGTTCAAAAAATTTTGACACGAGATTATTGTTCAATTTGTGATATAGATGAATTTTTAAAATTTTTCTAACTCCTCGATTTTTTAGTTATTATACAATGAACTTTTCTCTTTTTTTCTGATATGAATAACAGTATCCTTATTTCTTTGAAATCTTCCATTATTTTAAGAATTTCTTTTTGTATTGCATATAGTTTCTCAACATTCTTAATTTTTTATATTTAAAATAATTAATAAATCAAAGAATCGACGAGTCTGCTAGTTCAACCGATTGGATCGAAAAAAAATGGAACTGGATATTCTACCTGTTCTCTCACCAGTCCAAGTTTAAAAAAATTGGTTAGCACTAAAATTGATCTATCAAGACATGTGGCCATTGTGTCCTTCTCTAAAATAGGCTAGAGTAGGAGTAGGAGTAAGTGTAAAATAGACTATTACCGACTGTAAAAAAAAAAAAGACATGTGACCATTGCATTTGTGTGGTGTCTAGGGAATCATTTGAATCACCGATTTGGGACCTATGGAATTGACAGATATGCAACTCATGAAGCCCCACTTTGAAGGTTCATGGACCACAGACTCTTGAATTAGTGAAAGACGTACCTCATAAGCAT
Source organism: Coffea eugenioides (assembly GCF_003713205.1). NCBI lineage: Eukaryota > Viridiplantae > Streptophyta > Magnoliopsida > Gentianales > Rubiaceae > Coffea > Coffea eugenioides. Next base: position 26,606 of record NW_020864708.1, read on the forward strand.
GTAAACCACCCTAAGTTAGAATCCCTTCAAAACTTTGCAAGATGCTAGGCACAAGGGATGGTTCCATGTTCACTCGTACAAAGGTAAAGTTGTCCCAAACTCTCATTAGATTGAGATATACTGCTAGAAGTTATGTTGCTCCTACTATCTCCAAGAGTTTATGGAGTTATTTCTGTAATCTCAATCTGATTGATAGTAAAGCAAATATCTGGATTGCCTAATTCATAGAATTCAAGATTTTCATGAACCTCACGCTTGTTAAGCAATTCTACCTCTTAATTTTAGTTATGCTTCCATTCAGTTCCTTGCCTATAAACAAATAATCTTTTGAGTGTTTAGGGTATCTAATAAAGATACAGTTTTTTTGCTCAATCCACGAGAAATCCAAACACCAACCCTAATCCACACCGATTAATCTTGAGTTAAGCTGGGAGGGGAGCTTTTGGTGGAATCATTTGAGGAAGAAAGTTCTTGTCTTGGAACTTATATTGGGGTTTGAGGTATTAAGCTAAGAAACTCTCCAACTCTTTCTTATCTTGCAATTTCTTGGATAGATGACTTGAGAAAAATTTCTTGTGTTTTCATGGCAAGCTAGGTAGATGACTTGAGGTTCATTCTGGTGCTTTTATGATGAATGTTTGTGGTAGATTTTGGTGCTTTAAAGCTTGACGTTGTGGCTTGTGTGTATATCTCATGGTAAGGTTGAATCTTGGTTGGATTTTGTTGCAAATTTTGGTGAAAATTTTCTGTTTTGAAAGTTTCTTGCTGGCCGAAACTTTTGAGTGCTGTTAGCCCTTATTTTTCAAAAATTTTGGTATTTCCCTTCACAAACTTTGTTACAAATTAAACTTGTCGCGCCCCATTTTTAAATGAAAAATAATAACGTTTCTAAAAATGAATGAATAAAGAAATGAATTTGGATTTAATTTGATTGAAAAATGTTTTTTGATTTTTAGAAAATAAATAAAGAAATGGGCCTAAATGGGACTTAAAAGTGCGACGGTTTTGACCAAAAATAATAGTTTAAAAAGGGTTTTAATGAAAAATAGGAGTCGCGACTTGGTATTGAGTTAAGGTGTACCAAGTCACTTAAAATGAATTTTTAAAGAAAAAGTAGAAGAAAACCCTTTTTAAATGACTCCAAGTCTGCGAAAATCAGAGAAAATGGGTCGGGAGTTACGGTTGAAGAAAGGGAAGGCAAGGATAAAATCCAAGGCACCCTTTCAACCTAGTCAAGGCTAGTTGCGTGATTTAGTAAAAAACTTTCTTATTTTAACCTAAAAATCTATCACATTTGGATGTACCATATAAATGTAAACCCTAGACCTAATGTATATCGGAAGGGTCAATATGTCTCTTCAAAACTTGAGTGGTATAATCACATTAATTGTGATACCCAAGAGTGACTCTTTGAAGATGTCACGACATATGCAAAAAATATGAGACTTGAAAAATTAAGAAAATAATAATATACAAATATACATGATCTAAAGGAATGCATCATAACGGGTGCGGGGAACTAATACTCATGACTTCAATTTTTCCCTTTAGTAGAGGGAATACGAGCGTGCTAAAGCTAAAGAGTCAAACTCATCCATATCCCATATTCGAGGGGTATCTAGTCAAGCAAATGACCTAACCTAGTTCTAATTTTCTTAAATGAAATGCAAATCTAATGTCAAGTCTCACACTTAGGGATAAGGAATATACATATAGGGGAAATATGGGTTAAGGGATATACATATAGTGGGAATGTTATGCAAAATGATAAAAAACTCTAAAAAGTAGAAAATATGTATGAAAATGTAGTGATTGTCATACAAAACATGATCTAGTGCGTGGATGGTCCCTAAGGGTCTAGCATTGGACTAGCCCATGTCTATACATTCTCACTAGCATTGGATTAGCAAAAAAGCGAGAAAGAGGACCACAACTAGCGTTGGACTAGTGTGGAATCGAAAAAAGGGGGCCACAACTAGTGTTGGACTAGTGTGGTGACATCATGCATTTATTACAATGAAATCGTACAAAATATAATGAAGCAAATAAACACATAAACCACACAAAAAGCATAGCACATAAACATGATATCTAGATGCAAGGGCCTAAGAAAGCGAATAACACATAAACACATAAGCATGCAAAACTCACACGACAAATAAATAAAACCCTAACTATTACATTTGGGGAGCCCTATTACTATCTAAGGGGAAAAATGAAATGAAACAAAATAATAACCTAACTATTACAACTTGGCATTTAAATGCCTCTCAAATAACTGAAATTAAATAAAAATGAATATACAAGATTAAAACCAATAAAGTGAATAAATAAATAAAATAAAATAAAGAAAACATTCAAAAGCATGCAATTACACACACATAAAATCACATAGGAACACATATGGTCAAATAAAATCAAAATAAAGGAGTAGAGTGTACCTCTCTTGAATTGGTTGTCTAATGAAATGCAATTTTCTTATTTACCCTCCAAAACAATAAAATGGCCAAAGCATCACTTTAATTAACAAATAATCACAAGTGTAGACACCAAAAATTTCATTGATTCAATTTTAAACTTTATTTAGTTTTATTCATTCAATTTTGACTTTCTTTGATTCAATTTTAGTTTTTTTATTATTATTATTATTTATTCTTGTTTCATATTTATTATTTTTAATTGATTTAAGGTTGCAAATAGTAATTGGTGTTCACTCTTATTTTTTATACATTAAAATTCATCATTTTCGTTTAAAGCAATTTTACACTAAATTTTAGAAAAATCCTTAATAAAAATCCATTTTATCTTTTTAAAATTTGATTTTCTTGCTAAGGCATTTTGCAAGGTAATTTTAAAAATTAGCATATTAAACAAGTGTGTCAATTGCATGTTGAACAAGTGTGCAAATAAGCATTAGACAAGTGGTTAAGGAATTGTAGGACAAGTGTTTAAGGAAGGGTAGGTGTTTGAGACACCTGGAGGCCTAAGATTTGAAGAAAAATCTGAGAGAGCAAAGGGGTTGAAAAGATAGGAGGGGCTTCATCGGAGGCTAAAAAAAAGAAACGGAAGAAAAGAAAGAAACAGAGGGAGGAGCGACTAGAGGAGAAAAACGCAGGGGAAAGCTAGGGGAAGTTCGGGGGAAGATTGAAGGAGCTTCGCGAGAGGAAAAAGACAGAGGGATGGTGACTAAGCTCTAGAGAACGGCTAGGGTTTCAAGGAGCAAAAGAAAGAAAAAGGGAAGGAAAAACAGAGAGTTGGGGGTGGAAAAAAAGAAACTGGGAAAATTGGGAAGGGGGTTTCGGCGGACAAAAAAAACAGAGAATTAATTTTGGGTTAAAGATTGATTGGTGATGGCTGCCTTTCTGCGCAATTCTTCGTGTGAATGGGATACGGGTTATGGTGGAGGTTCTGAATCCCAGAACGTGAGAGATATTTCAAGGAAAGAGATGGGTTTGGACTGGATGTTGCGATCGCAGAATACCATGGAAAAGACTCCGGCAAATATTTTGAATAGCTTACGAGAGAGGGAAGGATCGGAGAGGAACCAAAAAAGGGAGTTTGAGAGAGTTTTGGGGACGGCTGAAAAAAGGGATGGCCGGAGCTGGGAAATTTTGAAGAGAGCCACAGGGCAAAAGAAAAAGGCCAAGCGGATGAAAAAGGAAAAGAAGAGGAGCTACGGTGGAATTGAAAACAGAGGAAATCTAAAAAAGAGGCTGGGGTAAGGAGAGCGGCTGAGGGCTGAGGAGCAACAGAAGAGAGAGGAAAAGAGAGGCGTCGGCTGCGTCGGCAGAGATGCTACAGAGACAGATTCGACGATGACAACTGCGAAGACTGTGAAAGACGCCTCTCCTCACGACTTTGCCAAGGCTTACTCTGCCCATCTCAGGCGATCTAGAAGGACTCCGCCAAAAAGCAGGCCAAGAAGTCCAGGGTTAACTGCTTTATCAAGCTCGTCAATTACAACCACATAATGCCCACCCGCTGCACCCTCGACGTCGATCTCAAGGACATCGCCACCCCCGACTGCCTCCAGTCCTGCTACAAGAAGAGCACCGCCGCTAGCAGTTCACCGTAAGTTATCCCTTTCATTTGTATTTCAGTTTTTCCTCGAGCACAAGTTTTGGAAAGTTGTTCAAATGGGTCTGCCGTGACTTTGTTGTTGCGTTTTCCCTGTTGATGGTCCATAATTTTCTGATTGTACATGTTTTATGTGTTGATTGGGTTGAATTTTCTTGGGATTTCTGATAATTTTGGGTGCTGCTTAACCCCAATTGAGCAAAAAATTCGATGGAATTTTAATGCCCATTTGCTGTTCGACGAAATGCCTGAATTGAAAACTCTAGTTGAAGGACCATTTGTCTGCATTTTTGCGCATGAAGAAACTGGCCGAGTCGGCCAGTTCATTTCCTCGCATTTGAGAAATTTTGATGTGTGGTGTCTTGCATTTTTTTGTTCCTTATGCTTCCTGTCGTATGAATTCAAATTGATGTTATGAGAGGGAGTGTGGTGAGTTTCATTGTTTGTTGGGAATGGTCAAAATTGAAACCAAATTTCTGGTATTGCTAATCGAAAAGAAAGCTGAAATGCTAACTGATATTAGCTCGTTGAAGAAGATGATCATTTGTCCAAAATTGCAATTTTACTCCCTCCATTTTCTTTTTGTTTTGTGACTTGGTCCTGGACTTTCTGAGCGTCATAATTTGCCTCCAACACCTTCATAAGTCCTTCAATTAGGTCCCTGCTTTTGTTGCATTTGAACCCCTCAAGCTTCCCTTTATTCTGCTATGGCCCAAAGCTTGGAAAAATTGATAGATTAATTCTGTGGTTTAATGCATAATCAGAGGTTAGTAACTTTTAGTTGGGTTTTATCTTGTTTGGTTTTTATAAAGTAAAATGAGGTTTGGTTTGGAATTGTTGTTTGGGTTTGACAAATGAATAACTTATTTTTCTAGGTTGTTGACATGGGCTGAGGGATAAAGCCCATATGTTTTTAGTTGGATTTTGCTTGGACCTAAGATAGGCTAGCCCGTTCATTCCCTTGGACTTCCGATCGGGCCAAGTGGTCTTGGCCCAAGAAGAAGTTAGAAAATGGCCCAATGGCCTGATTCACCAAGAAACTAGAAAATGTGTTGCATAATGGTCCCTATACTTTTGGATATCTTTACTGTGGCCCTAAAAACTTCTAGTTTCTTTCAATTGAGTCCCAAATTTAATTGCAAATAGGCCCTTAAACTTTATTTTTCTTTAATTCTGGCCCCAAAACTTTTGTTAATTTTTGCAATTAAGTCCCTTCTTCTTTTGACTTCTTAAATGTGGGTTGTTGACATGATTTAATTGATTCAATGTCATGTTTATTTTTTATCTTTTGTGATTATTTGTTAACTAAAGTGATGCCTTGACCCTTTCTTTGTTTTTTGGAGGGTAAATAAGTAAGTTCATTTCGTTAGAGCCCCAATTCAAGGGAGGTACACCCTATCCCTTAGTTTCTTACTTTATTTGACCCTATGTGTTTATGTGATTTATGTGCTCAATTGCATGCCTTTTGAATGTTTTCATTTATTTATTTATTTATTTATTTATCCACTTTATTTGTTTTAGGTATTTTCAATTTCGATCATTTGAAAAGCACTTGAATGCCAAAGTTGTAATAGCTAGGTTATTTTATTTATTTTTATTCCGTTTCCCCTCTTAGATTGTAGTAGGCTTCCCCCCGAATGTAATAGATAGGGATTTATTCGTTTTATTTTTGCTGTGTGTGATTTGCATGCCTATGTGCTATGTGTTACCGCTTTCTTAGGACGTGCATCTAGATATCATGCCTATGTGCTATGTGTCTTATGTGATTTATGTGTTTGTTTGCTTTATTTTGCTTTATCTGATTCTCTTAGACTGTAATAAATGCATGTCATCACACTAGTCCAATTCTAGATGTGATTCCTTTCCCGTCACCACACTAGTCCAACGCTAGTTGTAGCTCTTTGTTCCGATTTCCCATTAGTCCAATACTAGTGAGGATTCATAGACATGGGCTAGTCCAATGCTAGACCCTTAGGGACCTCCCTCGTTAGATCATGTTTGTATGATTACATTACACTTCATGCATATTTTTCCATTTTAGGATTTTATCATTTTCACATAATATTTCCTCTAATAAAATATCCCTTACCCCTATGTATATATAACATTTAGATTTGCATCTCATTTAGGAAATTAGGGGGTAGATTAGTGCATTTTGCCTGATTAGACTAGAGATAGCCCATTGGATATGGGATATGGACGAGTTTGGCTTTTCTAGCCTTAGCACGCTCGTATTCCCTTTATTAAAAGGGAAAATTGAGTCACGAGCATTAGTCCCCCGTACCCTACATGATGCATTCCTTTAAGACATGTATATTTCTATAATTAATTTATCCTTTTCCTCTTCTTAGAGTCTCATATTTTTGCATTATTCGTGACTTCTCCAAAGGATCATTATTGGGCATCACAATTAATGTGATTGGCACCATTCAAGCTTTGAAGAGAAATTTTGCCCCCCGATGTCCCCCTAGGTCTAGGGTTTGCATTCATATAGTACATCCGAATGTGATAAATCTTTTGGTTAAAAATAAGAAAATCTTTGACTAAATCGCGCAACTAGCCTTGGCTAGGTTGAGAGGGTGCCTTGGACCTCGTCCTTGCCTTCCCTCTCATCAAATGTGACTCCCGAACACTTTCTCTGATTTTTGTAGACTTAGGAGTCGTTTAAAAGGGTTTTCTATAATTTTACTCAAAAATTTATTTTTTTAGGTGACTTGGTACACCTTAACTTAATACCAAGTGCGCGACTCCAATTTTTATTCAAAATCCTTTTAAACTATTATTTTGGGTCGAATCGTCGCATTTTCAAGTCCCATTTAGACCCATGTTTTTCTTCATTTCCTTTGTAAATTAAAATTCATTTTTCAAATCAAAAATTCAATTTTTAAACCATTTATTTTTCTTACAAAAATGGAGCGCGACAACAAGAAATGGAAATAAACATGAAATTTGAATCAATCAAATCATTCAAATAAAAATAATCATCCCATATTCAATAAATTAAGACAAACAAGAATCCAATTGAAACAATTAAAGAAGTTTGAGGGGTGAGATTATTATTATTACAAATATTAGGGGTCTAAATTAAAATAAAATAAAATTAAGGGCTTAAGATGAGGCCCACCAAAATCAAATGCTAATCTTCACAAAATGAATGAAAACCCATTTTTTATAGTTAAACAACAAAATTACCCAAAATTCCCAATTCTTTTACTAAAAACCCAAATCAAAACTATAAATCTATCAAAAATCATTAAACCTCCCAATTTCATCCCAAAATTATGAATAATCTACCCAAACAATCATATTAAAACACATTAAGAAAGTTAAAACTTTAAAGGGACAAGATTGACTAATTTTCCAAAGTTTCTAAGGCATAACAGAATTACGGGGAACTTGAGAGGTAAAAATTCAATTTTTTGAAAACATTTCCATGCAAGCATCGAAGGCTTTCTGCAACTGAAGCTATTCTTCTGCAATTCACATTCGCAAGCTTTCCGCAGCTCTCGGCTATTCATCACTCAGGTCTATCGCACAACAACGAAGGAAAGGGAACTACAGCATGCTATTTTGACAAGAAAAACAAATCATCTCATCCCCAGCATAGTGACCGAAAACAGACTCGACTAAGCTATCAAGTTGACAGAAAAAGGAGCAGATCCTTGGTCAAAGAATGAACGGGAGGAAAAGAGGGAGGAACAACGAGAAAACGGCAACCATGAGTATTCAGTTCCAACCAAATCAGACACAACGTTGATGCATATTGGTTTAGCAAAGACCCAACAAATGAACCAAAACCAGGTTTCAGCTTAACAGATTTGGTTCTGTTTAGAGCTTGAAGCGAACAAGAAAAAGGATTGGAGATTACCTGTTTCACTGCTGGAACGCACCCTCCTCTCTGCTTGATCCTTAGAGCTACCGCCGCCGTGAAGCTCTCTGTTTCTTAGCTTTTCCTTCAGCCCGTAGCTTCCTTTTCTCCTCAGCCGAGAGCTCCTTCCTCCCTTCTCTCTCACTCTCTCGTTTTCCAGTTTTTTCTTCCCTTTTTCCTTTCCAGCCTCAAGCTTTTCTTTCTGGTTTTTCTCTCATTTTTTGCAGCCGCCAAGAATCCCCCCCCTTTTTCCTTTTCCCAGCCTTCCCAAGCTTTCTCCGCAGTCCCTCTTTTTCTCTCGATCTCTCTTGCTTTCTTTTGTTTTCCAGATTCTTCCTTGGCCAGCCCCCAGCTCTCCTCTTGTTTTCCAGTTTTTTTTCCTTCTTCGTTGCCTTTATCCGAAGCTTTTTCTCAGTCGAAGCTCTCCCTCCAGCTCTCTCTTGGTTCAGCCCTTTTTCTCCTCCCCAAAACCCTTGTTTTTTCACTCCTGCCTTTCTTCTTCTGGTTTCTTTCCCCGCTGCCCTCCTCTCTTTTCCTTTGGTTCGGCCTTTCCTTTTCTTTTTCCATTTTTCCCGTAGCTCTCAAAGCCTCCCTTCTTGTTCTCTCGTTCTCTCTATCTCTCACTCTCTCTCTCCCTCTTGCCGCCAGCCCCTTCCCTTTTGTTATTTATTTATGTTTTGTTTTTTCTAAGTTTTCTAAGCTTCCCAAGTGTCCTAACACCTCAACTTCTAGGTATTGTGTTGTTGAAGAAATAAAAGGACACTTGTCCCTATTGCATGTGCCCCACTTGGCTACTATCCCCCTGTACACTTGTCTTCTTTTTTCATTTATTTATATATATTTTCCAAAAATAAGTTAGGTAAACAAAATAAATAAATAAATAAAAATGTTAATTCTTATTGCACAATTTTCATTTATCTTAAAAAAGAAATTGAATCTAAAAATATTAAAGACAAATTTTAAATTTTTGTGAGGATTTTTCCTTTTTAGAAATTCAACGCAAAAATTACCTTAAAAATAAAAATGATAAACATAAACAAAAACCCAAACTAACATTTAATCAATAAAATAAAATAAAATAAAACGAGAATAACAAAGCTAACAAATAAATCTAAAATTGAATTAAATGAGAAATAAAGCTAAAAATCAAATAAATGAAATTTTGGTGTCTACAGCTTGCCCCTCTTTGTCTGAATTTCGAAGAGACTTGAGACAAAGACGTAGACACCAATTCCAACATGATAAAATGGTCAGTGGGATACAACCCAAGCCTGCCAAGATTCCAAATCCACCATGATAAAACGGTTAGCGGGATACAATCTGTGACGCCCCCACTTCTCCCAAGGGCAAACTCAAGGGTATCTGCGGGACGCCTGCCCAGCTCTCGCCAGGATTCGGTACAAATTCAATTCAAACTTAAAAATAACCAATCGATACTACAAGTCGAAGATATGAAGGAAGGTCAATTCCTTAATAATCGTTCAAGTCTTACATCATAAGCTACCAAAAATATCTTACATTCCCAAAATATACAGCTTCCAAAAGTTGTCTAAACAAATACATTCAAAATTCTAATCAAAAGGGGCCATCAAATCGACCTCACCATAATCCCCTCCATTTCGGTTCCTGTTAAGGAAAACAAAACTAATGGGATGAGCTGATGCTCAGTGAGGCCAAGAAAAATCATGCAAGCAGGTAATTCAAGTAGCAATAAAGCTGGTACGAGAGATAAAGCTGTAACATTCAAGCAATTCCTGAATATTCACAAAACACATTCAAGAAGGATACGGGAGCGCTTAGGAGCACATTTCCACTTGCTTTGCCAAAGTTCAATCCAAAAGTCCGTAGAACTTTACTTATTCCATTTATGAATCTGAATCGAATGAGAGGTACCTCCCACCCAAATCGGTGTGGTACATACTATCGCTCAGTGGTCGATTATACGTTTATGATTCTGAATCGAATGAGAGGTACCTCCCACCCGAATCGGTGTGGTACATACTATCGCTCAGTGGTTAATGAGACATCGCTCCAATCGACTTATGATTTGCTTATAGTTCTAAGTCGAATGAGAGGTACCTCCCACCCAAATCGGTGTGGTACATACTATCGCTAAGTGGTCGATAAGACATCGCTCCTATCGACTTATGCTTTGCTTATAGTTCTGAGTCGAATGAGAGGTACCTCCCACCCAAATCGGTGTGGTACATACTATCGCTAAGTGGTCGATAAGACATCGCTCCTATCGACTTATGCTTTGCTTATAGTTCTGAGTCGAATGAGAGGTACCTCCCACCCAAATCGGTGTGGTACATACTATCGCCCAGTAGTCAATGAGACATCGCTCCAATCAATTTAGAAAAGTTTATGGTTTTGAGACGACATGAGAGGTACCTCCCACCCGAATCGGTGTGGTACATGCTATCACTCAGAGAACCGATCGTTTATTTAGGATTTTGAGCCGATATGAGAGGTACCTCCCACCCGAATCGGTGTGGTACATGCTATCGCTCAGAGACCCGATTATACGATTATAATTGTAAGGGTTGATGACATTCTGTCCAATCGACAAATACAATTATAGGCCGATGAGCGCACTCCATTCGGCAGTCATACAGTTCAATTATGAATCGAGAAGATTTACTCCAACGACATATATAGCCATAGCATATAATGCAATTCAATTCAGACAATTCAATTACAATTCATTTTATTGAGAACGCATTTGATAAAGTACACACTCGACTCAGTAGTTATAACCCATCCATTTCATACTGAGCAATTCACATAATTTCCAAATATTCATGCACTTGACACTTACCAAGTAAACAAAGAAGTAATGCCCTTTTGAGGGTTTAAGCGTCCACCGTAGGACCCTCTTGAAGGTCCTCTTGTGTGCCTAAGCAATTAATAACGAACTACTACTTAGAAACCCCATTTATCAAAGAAGATTGTATTAGAGTACAATCTAAGAAAATTTCACAAATACGAGCCTTAATTACTCGTAAATCGAGACTCAAAAGCGGGGTTTTAAAAGTACAAAAGAAATCTGATTTTCATCTTTAAAGTCAAGTGCGAAACGGTCGAGTGATATGGAAGGAAAATGGAGAGTTCCAAACCCTCAATTTCCCTTCAGTTCGGAAATTTCAGATTTATCAAGCGATCTTTGAAAAATTGTATCTCACTCTCAGTAAGTGCAAAATTGGAAAACTTGGTAACGTTGGAAACTACTTCCAAAAAAGTTTCTAGAAGACACTTTTCCATGATTCCAAATGGATGACATTCGAAATGTGGCTCAAAGTGGCTGTTTTGGACCATTAAGACAGTTTTGGGTTGATTTTCGGCAAAGTTTGGAAATTCGGCAAAATTCACACAATGCGAACTAGCCTCTAAAATTTGGAACTCAATTAGTGCTACAAATTTTAAAACACAATAGGTGGAACAAGAATCGGAGTTTTGACTATCGAGAGACATCAGTGCAAAGTTGGTCACATTTCGCAAACTGTTCAGTCATTTTTCAGATTTAAAGACTATCTTTGAAATATCATTTGGCCATCGATTTGGCATTAGAAATACACCAAAATTGGTACACTAAATCCTCCATGTGTGAACAACATTTCTACCAAGTTTCATGCAAAAAAACTCCCACAGGAAGGCAGTCATTAAAACAACCAAAGTTCAAGAAATATTTCAAGGCTAATCTGCCTTCTCACTTTTCTTTTGCTTGCAAACGTTTTGTGCAATGAAATCAATTCTAAATCACTCCATTTTCGAAACCAAGAGCCGTAAACATCCACTAAGCAATTTAAAGGTAATGGACATCACAATTTTCGAAATATAACTCCCCAAATCAGATTTGACCATTCGGCCAAGAGAAAAGGAAAAGTTTTCCAGATTTGATGAGCAGACTTTGGGACATCTGTTGGGCATTGAGAAGGACTTGGAATGGCACAAAATTTGGTAGTATTACCCTACCATATAAGGGCTATTTCTCTGTCAAATTTCATGCGAAAATTCGTACGGAAGGTCGGTTAACAAAGCCACTAAAGTTCCAAGAATTTCCAAGGCAAATCTGCCTCGTACGTAAATTTTCCTTTTCTAAACATTTGGCCAATGAAATCTTCTCAAACATGGTCCATTTGTGTATACAATGTCTAAGAAACATCCAAGATACATTTGGTAGGTGATCAACATCAAGAATTTCAAAACAACAAGTCCCAATCAAGATTTAGGCATTTACCAGTCAAAAAGAGGGTTTTCAACCACTGAATCAGTTTCGAACTTCGGCCACAACTCACTCAATTCAACTTGGAGTTGGGCATGGTTGGTGGCATTGGAAACAACATTCATAAGACTAAAATTTCACAGAAGGAATCAATCTAAAAATCTGTCCACAACTAGCCCATATTCGAGCATCAAGTTGCAGCTTATGACCTGCACTCCAGTGGATCAGCGAAACAGGGCAGTCATGTTCAAACGATTGGTATGGTTCACTCAGTAGGAATCAAGGCATTAATTTTATACCATTGGAGAAATGGAAGTGTCTAGTTTCTAATTCCACTGACGGCACTCAATTTTGACATCGGAGTAAAAAGTTATGATCGAAACAAAAACACTGCCAGAGTAATATGGGACTCATTTCCAGCTTTGACAAATTTTCGAAAACTCAACATTTAATCATCCAAATCACATTATTTTTTTGTGGAAACCTTCCACACAACCCACACAACATGTATACATCATAAACAAGTCAATTGAACCACAAAAAAATGCACTAAGGGTCACAGCAATAACAAGGGTATATTTGTCACTTTTGCTCAACGCTCTCCTTTTGAGTTTTCCTTCACAACCCAACGTATTTCCACTAGATTAAGCACTAATCCAACATAAATAGCATCATATATCATCAAATCAGTCCAAAAAGCCATTGTGGGATTTCATAGAGCCCACACACCAAATTTTCAACATAAATAAAGCTACTCACATGAATATATGAGCTTATAAGTGCAATATAACTTCCATAAGTCAAGATTTGAGAGGTTGATCATCACTTACTTTCTTAGATGATCAAGGCAGAAATTTCAGTCCTTTTAGCTCAAGAAAAACCGTGAGAGCAAGCCCCTTTTCCTAGCTTGAGGTGATCTCCAAGTGGTTAGCAAAGTGCATGTGAATTTTGAGGTGATTTGGTGAAGATTTGAAGCAAGGATTGATGAAGGAAAATGAAGAACTTTGGTTTTTTTTCTCCTTGGATGACCGGCTGTCTTAGAGCAAGAGAGAGAGAGGTTTTGGCTGCAAATGAAGCTCCCAAGAGAAGCTAAAATGTGTGGCTCTAAATTGGTTCAAAGTCAACTCTCTCTCCCGCGCGTACGCACGCGTTTCGTGCTCGATTCCTCTCGAGATTGTTTCACTTGTGCACTAAAACTCTAATGCACTTGTATTCCTACTATTATTATTCACTCTTAATGGTCTAAAAATAAGGGTCTAAAGTCCTTCAATTAAATCGCGCGTGTCAAAATGCGTACTTCCAATTTGTGCGCGGTAGAGTGAAATTTTCACGAAATTCTTATGACGATAGTATCACTAACTAATAATTGAACACTTAAACATAAAAAGACCTTTTTCAAGACTAATGTGCAAGTCTCCAATTTTTTCAAGCTTATTATATCCTCAAATCGATTATTGTCTCTAAACACGCATCCATTATTCACTCTAAACGAGCTTTCAAAAATTTAAATTTTGTAACAAGTCATTTTAAATATATAAGCAAGTCATAGTTCCATGCAATTGGGTCTTAAAATGGTTGAAATAAATTATTTGGAGAAAACGGGTGGATAAATAATTAATTAAGTCATTAAACTAAGATTAAAATATGTAAAAATTCAGGTCCTCACATCCTTCCCTCCTTAAAAAGAATTTCGTCCTCGAAATTCATACTCTGATTTATGAATAACCCCTAATACTTTCTCCTCTCATGACCAATTTTCATCACTTTTAATTCTCCCTTTCAAAACTCACACTTATAGAACTTAACTATTCTCGGGTGCCATTCATGTTCTTATTACAGGTCTAGAAGCGTGGAGGAATATATTACATATACATATAAACTGTAAAATCAATTAGAAGCAAGGTAGATTTTCATATGCCAAAAAGATCAAAATGGTTACACTAAGTTATAATAAGTTCCTCAAACCATTTCAAAAGAAAAGGGGAAACAACAAGATCAAAATGTGCTAAGTCTCAATATACAACAAAAGGATGTCATCCCCTATACAAAAGATTATAACCTCTAAAAGTGCCAGTCCATGTTAGGGTAAAACTACGATCCCTATTTGTCGAGTGGAGTCAGATTCACCCCTACTTGTAGAGTTTCCACTACTTGGATTCCTCTTACAATCATCAACATTAATCACTCCTTCTGGCACTCGAATGATTTGCAGTGGATTTAGCAGGTTGTTGAGAATTTCCTTCTCTCTTAGAAGCTCTAGGGCAATTCGAAAACTTATGTTCGGTACTACCGCACCTCAGACATTTTCCTTGCTTTCTCCAGCACTCGATTTCGGTGTGGTTAATCTTGCCACAGTATCCACAAGTTACGTGAAGAGTCACGACTTAACTAGTTTGAGATTTTCCTTTTTGTTGATTTTACCTACTCTGATTTCTTTCTGGTGGGGCTTTGCTTGATGGAGTTTCTCCGGATTTTTCAGGCATCTTCACTCTTCCAGCCCCTTTTTCCATTTTAAGGGGTTGGGTAAACCTCTCGGACTATTTAGGGGTATTGCTTGGGTTACCCTTCTTTCTAGCATGAAAAGGCTTAGATTGAGATTTAGCATTTTCTACCCTCTGTGCCTTATCCAAGGTATCCGTAAAAGTGGTAATCTGGGCTGCTGCTAGGGATTCTTGGATTTCTACATTTAACCTCTGAATTAAGCTCCTTATCCTTTTCTGTTCGGTGACTACAAGCTCAGGGGCAAATTTGAAAAGTTTGGTGAACCGCTCCTCATATTCGGCCACACTTTAATCCTTGTTTCAAGTTAATAAAGTCATCCTCCCTCTTTTCTTGTATAATTGGCTGGAGGAACTTGACATTAAACTCTCTCCCAAAGTTTACCCAAGTCCAAGGGGTTTGTTCTCTTTCCCACTTTGCACTATCAACATTCCACCACGAGCGTGCCGTCCCCTCAAATTGGAAAATGGCAAAATTCGCTTGCCTTTCCTCGGTATAATCTAAAGCAGCAAAAATATCAATCATCCTTTCAAACCAATTTTCTGCTACCTCGGGATCAGACCCTCCATGGAATTTAGGGGGAACGAACTTCAAGAATCGGTCGAGAGCTCTATCCTCACCCCTCTCTTGCTTCCTACGTTGGTCGGTTGGTTCAGGTCCCTGGCGCTCAGCTAAGCGCTCGAGAATATCGGTCATGTGGTTAATAGCCGTAGCCACTTGGTCACCCTCTTCATTTCTAGAGTTTTGGTTTGGTCCAGTCGCGGACCCCTCACCTCTCTCTGGAGTGCGGGGTTACCGAAGTCCACGCCCCCGTCCACGTCCTCGCCGATTCATTTAGCAAGCTTCTAAACGCATAATAGAAGTAGAAAGTATAAGCATGTGAATCGAAAAATAGGTATGTGATAACTCGAGAAAATCTTGAATAGACTTAGCCATTATTGCGCTTATTTCTTCATTTGAAATATTATAGATAACAAATAATTGGTCAAATTCAATGACTAAATTTAATTATTCTAGAAATTGAGAATTTAGAAATATCCTAGAATGATGTCAAAAAAAAAATTAAAATTAAAATTAAAAAATTATATGAATCAAATAAACATATGATATGCATACCGTAATTTGTGTGATTTGAATATATTATAGTTGAACGAGTTGCATGTCTAGTGAATTTCCTATAAAACCAAATGTGTGAGAATCTAATGGATTAAGGAAATACAAATGAGGTTGGGAGTTAATGTGTGAGTTAATAAAACCACAGCCCTTAGTAAGCAAATAAGTGGATATCAAATGACCTAACTAACCCTTCATCCTAGCTAATTTACCGTGCAACCAGTTGGATACCTGAGTTCTAGAACTAAGTAGAAGCTGAGTGGAGAGCTTTGGAATTATCACCACCGACTAAAGAGGAAGTTTGAGTGATCAGCTACTCTGGTATCATCAACCGAGAGGAAACAAAAGAAAGAAAACAGAGAACGAAGCTTTCTTTTTTCTTCATACCCGAAACTGTGAGAGAGAGTGAGAGTGAAGGAGCATCTTTGGTTCCTTCCAGCCATAACCGAGTGAGTAAGAAGAGAAAAACAGTCGGCAACTTCGCGTATCAGCTACATCAGTGGGGGGGAAAAATAGCAGGTGCAAGAGTTGGAGGAGCCAGAGCTGAGGGAGAGGAAAGTGATCTGTAATTATCGAGCTTTAGGAGAGAAAAGGTTAGAATCTGTAACCACCCTTTTATTTCTTGAATATAACTGAGAATAGGGGCTGCATGTTGGGTTTTAGCCAGGAATAACAAGATTTAGCTGAGCAGAATTCTGATATGGAAGTAAAATAGGAGTTGGACTGAAGTTGGGGAACCGTGAGCTTGCATGTTGAGTTACAGCCTGTTATTATTGTAAAACTGGAAACTAATGATAGGTTTTTCATGTAATACGTTGGCTTCTGATGTTTTGGGAAGTTTAGTTGAAGAAAACTTGGGGAAAAGGTGGAACTTTGGGTTGAGACCGCATGACGAAACATGCTGGAATTTTTCTAGCTTCACCCGAGAGGAAGAAACTGAAATTTGCAGCTTAGTAACCGAATGTATGGAGTAACTTTCTGCTAGAAGCTCAAACCATGTGTTATTTCCTTGTCTTATCTGAGTAACTAGTGCAGAGTTGTTAGCTTGAGTGAAAAATTTGCAAGAATTAACCGGTGGTTCTGTCTAGCTAGTCAAGAGATGAAGTAAGGAAATTTTCCAATTTTCTTGACAGAATTTTGGGTTCCAAATTCCTACGTTGAAGATGAATACCTTGCATAATTTTTTTTAGTTTTAGCATGCATGTTGGAGTTGAATGGGAACTGAAGTAGTTAATGGAGAAATTTCTTGTTTAAAAACTGATTGCTGTCCAAAACAGTCACAGCTTGACCGAGAGAGAGAAAGAGACTTCAGATCAGTTTTTCCTTTGACATTCTGGTTGTAAAATTGTGACGCCCTGAAAAGTATGAGTGTGAGAACCCGAAAATTTTTTAATTTTCTAGGGTTTATTTTATTTAATCGCCCGCCTTTTCTACATTTTCTTTATTAGAAAAATTCTCCAGATAAAGTTTATGAGCAAAGATAGTTTTAAAATGATTTTTCTAGTATCGGTTAGTTTTTGAGAAATTAAGAGCGTATTTTGGACGTGGGACCCGCTAGTGCGGTAATTGCATTATATTTTTGACAACTTGTTGAAATTTTGTATTAAGTGATATTATTTTACAAGGTGGTAAGATATTTGTATTGGAGAGACAAAAAGATAAGTTTTAAACCAAAAGGTGACATGTGTCACCTTCTTATTCAAAGTTGGACTTTGACTAATTTGCATCACCTTTACTAAACCTCAAAAATTGACCAATTTCTCTCCATTTTAAGCTTGTCTTGGCCGAACCTCTTGGAGCAAAAATACAAGAGAAGCCTTTCTTGTCTACTTCTATTTCTTGCTCAATCTTCAAATCCAACCAATAAAACTCCAAATCATTCCATAAAATCTCTTTGCTAAGTGGTCTTGAGGTGTTTTGTGGAGTTGTTTGGAAAGCTAGGGTGACTAGTTGCTCTATCTCTTGTATTGTTAAGGTGAGTTGTGAAGAACCACCCTCCTTCCTTAATTGATGCTTAAATCATGATTAGTGGTAGTATGAGATGCAAGTTTATGGATTATTTCTTGATTTGTGGTTGAAGTGATGAAGTTTTATTATTTTTGGGGATTTTTCTGTTTTAATATGAACATGGTTGTGTGGTTATATATGATGATTGGAAATGATGTTTAAGGACTCTATGAGGTGGAAAAAGTGGTTAATTGCAACCAATTTCTGTTTTGGAAGAAATTTTGGAAAGTTAGGGTTATGATGAATACATTCTGCCTGAATTTATAGCTCATAGATAGAGGCCGAATTGGCCTTGTCTTAAAACATGAAAGTTGTAGGGAATGACATTTTAGAGGTGACTACAAAATTTCAGGTCAATCGGAGCAGCGTAGCTTGTGAAAATTCGAAATTACCCTTGCTGTCCTGGTTTTACCCGAATGTAAGAATTGCGCCTGTAATTGGTTGTTTTGGCTGGAATTTCTTCCGAATTGGTTGTTGAGGTCTTCTGATGAAATGTATCCCTATTTCTTAGCTTTCATTTGGTTTTGGAATTTCTGGATTTGGACTTAGGTAGGCTGAGTTATGATGTTTTCACTAGAACGCGTTCTGTGAATCTGTTTTTCCGATTCTGGTGTAGTTTCTTGCATTTTTGACCTGGTTACACTCGAAACTGGGCTAAGTGACCTTCTGTAATATTGTAGCCCTATCTTTTAGCTTCGAAACGGTGGATCTTACACCTTCATTCGATAATCGTAGTACCTTTGGTGCCATTACCGCAAAATGAGGTCAAAAACTATTTTTTTCAGGGTTAAAGCTAAATCATTTCCGGATTTTTCTGGTTTCCAATAATGCTTATGTATACTTATGGAACCCTATTTCGGTAGTATTTGACATTGGTTTATGACTTGTATTCGAGTTTTATTGTGTTTATTGGAATCTAGTCATTTTCCTAGCTAAATTGTGTACTTGAATGACTTTAAGCCTAGTGAACGGCTTTTGGAAATGAGATTATTTTGTGTGAGATGTTGGGACTGATTTGAGGAAATAATGAAGCCATTAATGGCTGAAAAATAGGTAAACACAAGGGATTTGCTGCCGAAATTTTACTTGAAGGCTAGTTTTGGTCCAAGTGCTTTTTGCCGCAAAATTTTATAACCCTTTTAGTTTAGTTTTGCGGTTGGTTTATGAAACCCTGGATATTTCCGTCCATCAGTCCAAATGCCCCGTTTCGCTTTAAAGTCATTTTTATACGTTTTACTCATCATTTATTGGGTTTCTTCGATTTCACCTAATTGGTTGTGTTATATTCTTTCTCGTTCAATCTTAGGTTTTCTCGGTGATTAAGGATTCTATCCAGAAGGATATTTTGCACGTTATTTTGCATAGTTAGGTGAGTGTTCCTTGTTTGTTAAATGCTTCTTGACTTCATAACTTGTATTATTGATTGATAACGTGTTAAGTCCTTTTAATGATTTCCAAAACGAGCTTTCTAGGCGAGGGTGTACTTTATCGCACTCGACCTAAATAACTGTGCAATTTTCAAGGATTTAATAATTGAAATGCTAGTTGCGCATGAATGTAAGCCTTTTGGCTGAACTGGCCACTGCCCCTTGTTACCGATCGACTCGAGCCAGAAGCCGGTCGGTCGGGCGATATGGTGACCTGGGTGAACGTTTTGGTATACTCGAGTATTACCTTGTAGGTTGGTGGAGCCTGGCCAATTTCCAGGAGGGGGTGAATGAAATGAACGAATGAACGAACGAACGAGGGTTTATTTATAAAAATGAAATTTTCAAATGATTGGAGGAATAAGGGGAAATGTCAGGAGAACGAATGAATGATCGAATGAATTGCTCCCTGTGAGCCGTATCCTTTTAATGAATGTTACTATCGCTTTCCATTGTAAATGTTTCTTGAATTATTGATACTCCATCATTGATTTATGACATCATTGAAATGAACTATTGTGAAACCGATTTGATTACTGATTTTTTTCTGGTTACTCGCTGAGCTTCTAGCTCACCCCAAAACTATTTTATTCCCCTCCACAGGGCTCATGGCGAAGGAAGGCTTGTTGTGCTTATTCACGTGACTGGATGGCTTATTTGGAATTGTTTCCGCTTCGCTTATGATCTGTAATTATTGGAGACTTGGATGTATATTTGTGGACCATGTGATGTATATTTGAGATTTATATTGTAATTTAATTGAGGAATTTAGTGAGCGACTGAGTCCCGGCGAGAGCTGGGCAGGCGGTCCGCTAAACCCTTTCGTTCGCCTTAGGGGGAGGTGGGGTCGTCACAGTAAAATTTTATGTTGATGATCAAGTTTACTCTGTAGTTGGAGAATCATCTTTTGCATGATGAGTTGGAGTTAAAACTGAAGAAAATTATGGAGAAAACACCATATGTTAAATTGCTATCTGCTGGAAATTGTAATGTGTTGCTGGCCGAAGTAGTTGAGACTTTTGGTGAGATTATGTTCTGGAATTGTGTGTTATTTGTTCTAGTTTGGGTGGGCAAATTATGAGCTACGTGTTTAGTGTTTCAAGCAAGTAAAAGATGGAGATTTGTTGAACAATTTGAATGATATTGCTGGAAATTATACTTGTTGGCCGAAACAGGGAAGAGATGAACTTTCCTTGAAGTTTTTGCACAAAATTCTAAGATAGTTTGTTGTAACTATTCATATAAATATATATATATATCCGATTGTAGCATCTTAACCTTGTTTTGAATACTTTAAGGAATTTAAAACTCGAAGGGCTAGTGAAGTGGAACAAATAGGAATAACATGCAAACTAGAGTCTAGTTCAGTCTAAAAGGGAAGAAATAAAAGTTCCATCATCTTCAATTATTAAGATTAGAATGAAATGATTTAATCTTAGCTCAAATGTTTTATAAGATCTTAAAATTTATATATGTACGTTAACCTTGTTTTAGAGCTACCAAACCTAATGGATTTGGAAGTAATATTGCTGAATTATGTTGAATGGTTGAATTGGTAATGAGATTAAGACTCATATAATGTTTTAGAAACTCTAAGGTAATTTGTTATGGCTCTATACACGAAATGGCTCCTAATCACTTAAATTAGTTTTTATAATATTTAAGAGACTATAAAACTTGAGAAGTTAAGGTTGTGAAACAAAATTTAATTCACAAACAACCTAGAGCTTAGTTAGTCTTAAAAGGGAAAATGGAGTATCTATAAGCCATAATTAATACTGGATTGAGAAAGTATATTAGTTTAAACATTATACAAGTTTATAAACTTGAAGATAGGTATTTCATGGTTTAAAAATAATAAAGTTAATAAGTTTCAAAAATAAAATGATAAATAAATATTGGGAATGTTATGGTTGTATTTTAAGGTCAAACTTGATTTTAATAAGTTTAAATAAAATAATAACAAATAATCGACTACAAATTATATATTTACTTTGAACTTATTAACTTGTACTAGGAAGTAGCCGTGAACCAGGAAACCAACTTGAGACTCGAGAGTAGTCATTTGAATCCTTGGTGAGTGTTCTAAAGTGTTTGTACTTGTTTATTTGAAGAAATACTTGTGCATTGGTAAATGAAGTGATTTCAATAAATGATATGAAATTTTACTTGGTTTTGAGCTACTGATAAAAGGCTAGAGCATTCTTAACTGCTATTGCCTTATTGAAATGAAATGTACACCATTCAATGTTGATTGAATTATACATGAATGGTATACTCGAGTATTACCCTGAAGTATGGAGAATAATGAACTGTATATTGATTGTCGGAGATTGTTTATTGTTTCGGAGGACATAAGGGGAAATGATTGTCCGAGATTGTTTATTGTTTTGGAGATTGTTCATCCTAATGTTGTATCCTTTTGATTGGTTAAGATTAAGAAATGCCTTGCAAAGATATTTTCAAATGACTCCCAAAAGAAGAATTGTATTCTTTTAATGATTGTTTACCCTATTGTTTTATTCTTCTGACTGGCTGTGAATTACGAAATGTCTGGCAAAAAAATATTGCATTTGTACTTACGAACTTCACTGAGCTTTAGCTCAACCATTTAGCTTTGTTTTCTTTACAGGAGTTGGAGGTTGAAGAAGGACCGAGTAGAATTAGATAGTTTGTTTTGAAAGACCCGTTAGTGTGTATATTTTGTAGTTGAGGTTCTTTTGTACCTTGAAATGGTTGAACCTTTTATCGTGAGCTTGGTGTAGCATTAGAGATGATGGTACAGATGCTTAATGTAAATGTTATTTCTGAAGTTAATGTGAATGTTATCTCTGAAGTTAATAATAGTTAGTGAGCTTTGGCGCGAGCCAGGCAGGCGGTCCACTAACTTCTAGGATATATCCTAGGAGAAGGTGGGGTCGTCATAAGGTACACATTACAAGAACACTTTAAATCAAAGCATAGTTATTTGCATAAGTTAGAAGTCATGTCACATGTCAATATGCATACAACGAGTTAATAGTATCAAATACAGGTCATAGGCAACTAAGTGCCACAAATATAGTACTTGCAGGTAAAATACAAAAGGCCTCACGGCAAGCACCACCCCTACTATACTAGCAGGATCAAAAGAAAAATCATAAGCCTAGTTAGGGACAAAACTAGAAGAATCTATGATACCAAGCCACTCATTCAAATGATTATAAACTCTAAATTGCATCCAAAAGCCTGAGCTACTTCCTAAATTCTCAGTCTCCTCGCTAGATTCAAGGTGAAAGTTCTTGTACAAGTTAGTGTAATAAGTCAAACCAAACAGAATACAAAGATGTCTCATTTTCAAGTTCAAAGTGGAGCCCAAAATTGTTCAAATGGTTCAACTTTTCTTTCGAAATGTTCGACAAGCAAAAGAGTGGGGAAGGCAAGGTTTCTAACCCTTAAACTCACTAGATGGCTATTTAGATTTTCTAATCTTGACCCACCTCCAACCTAACTTGAAGAGTAAAGTCTTATAGTGTTTTGTGAGCAAAATGGAGCTACAATCTCAAGCACCAAAATCACGTTGCACTTAATACACAATCAAATCCCACAGTCCGGCATCCTAAATTTTTAGGCCTAGGATACTCTACAAAGATCTAAAACCCAAGCTCTGATACCAACTGTGATGCCCCCATCTCTCCCAAGGGCGAACTCAAGGGTATCCGCGGGACGCCTGCCCAACTCTCGCTAGAATTTGGTACAAATTCAATTCAAACTTAAGAATAACCAATCGATACTACAAGTCGAAGATATGAAGGAAGTTCAATTCCTCAATAATCGTTCAAGTCTTACATCATAAGCTACCAAAAATATCTTACATTCCCAAAATATACAGTTTCCAAAAGTTGTCTAAACAAATACATTCAAAATTCTAATCAAAAGGGGCCAGCAAATCGACCTCTCCATAATCCCCTCCATTTCGGCTCCTGTTAAGGAAAACAAAACTAATGGGATGAGCTGACGCTCAGTGAGGCCAATAAAAATCATGCAAGCAGGTAATTCAAGTAGCAATAAAGCTGGTACGAGAGATAAAGCTGCAACATTCAAGCAATTCCCGAATATTCACAAAACACATTCAAGAAGAATACGAGAGCTCTTAGGAGCTCATTTCCACTTGATTTGTCAAAATTCAATCCAAAAGTTCGTAGAACTTTACTTATTCCATTTATGATTCTGAGTCGAATGAGAGGTACCTCCCACCCGAATCGGTGTGGTACATACTATCACTCAGTGGTCGATGAGACATTGCTCCAATCGACTTTTGCTTTGCTTATAGTTCTGAGTCGAATAAGATGTACCTCCCACCCAAATCGATGTGGTACATACTATCACTCAGTGGTCGATGAGACATTGCTCCAATCGACTAATGCTTTGCTTATAGTTCTAAGTCGAATGAGAGGTACCTCCCACCCAAATCGGTGTGGTACATACTATCGCCCAATAGTCGATGAGACATCGCTCCAATCGACTTAGAAAGGTTTATGGTTTTGAGACGACATGAGAGGTACCTCCCACCCGAATCGGTATGGTACATGCTATCGCTCAGAGAATCGATCATTTATTTAGGGTTTTGAGCCGACATGAGAGGTACCTCCCACCCAAATCGGTGTGGTACATGCTATCACTCAGAGACCCGATTATACGATTATAATTGTAAGGGTCGATGACATTCAATCCAATCGACAAATACCGTTATAGGCCGATGAGCGCACTCCAATTGGCAGTCATACAGTTCAATTATGAATCGAGGAGATTCACTCCAACGACATATACAGCCATAGCATATATTGCAATTTAATTCAGGCAATTCAATTACAATTCATTTTATTGAGAACGCATTCGATAAATACACCCTCGACTCAGCAGTTATAACCCATCCATTTCATACTGAGCAATTCACATAATTTCCAAATATTCATGCACTTGACACTCACCAAGTAAACAAAGAAGTAATGCCCTCTTGAGGGTTTAAGCATCCACCGTAGGATTCTCTTGAAGGTCCTCTTGTGTGCCTGAGCAATTAATAACGAACTACTACTTAGAAACCCCATTTATCAAAGAAGATTGTACTAGAGTACAATATAAGAAAATTTCACAAATACGAGCCTTAATTACTCGTAAATCGAGACTCAAAAGCGGGGTTTTAAAAGTACCAGAGAAATCTGATTTTCATCTTTAAAGTCAAGTGCGGAACGGTCGAGTGATATGGAAGGAAAATGGAGAGTTCGAAACCCTCAATTTCTCTTAAGTTCGGAAATTTCAGATTTATCAAGCGGTCTTTGAAAAATTATATCTCACTCTCGGTAAGTGCAAAATTGGAAAAATTGGTACCGTTGGAAACTAATTCCAAAGTATTAAAAGTTCCTAGAAGACACTTTTTGTGAGAGCCCGTAAAAACCCTAATATTTTTCCTAGGGTTATTTCCCCTTTAATTGCATAATTTTGCATTTTCTGGCTTAGAAATATTTTCTGAGAGGATTTTATGAGCAGTTATAGTTTTAAGAGGATTTTTCTAGCATTGGAGAATTTTTAGAAAATTAAGAGTAAATAGTGGACGTGGGACCCACTAGTGCGAAAAGTTCGGAAAAAGTCGGCCAATAAGGTTAAGTTTCGAATACTGTGTATAATTATCGGGTGTTAAGAGATAAGTGGAGTGTGTGGAGTGATTGATGTGAGAGAGAAAAGAATGATAAGATTGCATTTAATAGGGTGACACATGTCACTTTCTTATTGGATACCTTTTATGAATCACTATTCACCTTTTGACATTTTTTTGACCTTTTGACCCAAAGGTTAAATATCTCAAAATTCATTAAAATTTCTTCATTTTTCTCTCCACCATAGCCGGCCCTCTCAAGCTTCAAGGAAGACAAAACTCTTCAACATTCAAGCTTCTAACAAGACCAAATCCACCAACTCAAGTGATTAACTTAGTTTTTGCTCCATAAAATCTCACCTTTTAGTGATAGTGAGAGCTTTGGTGAACTTTGTTTGAAAGACTAAGGTGCTCCACATCCCTCTCTCTCTTGGTTCTTGGTAAGTGAAGCTTGAAACACCCTACTATCTCTAATGATGCTTATTTTGTGCTTAATGGAGGCATGAGAGGAGTAATATGTGATTTGTTTTTTGATTTGGCTTGTTATGGTGAAGTTTTTATTTTATTGAGAATTTTTCTGGTTTAATATGATCTTGATGTTGGGGGCTTGTATGATGAATTGTAATGGTTGATAATGACTCTATGAGGTGTATTGGATAGGAAAATGCAACTAATTTTGGATTTGGTGTGAAATTGAAAAGTTAGGGTTCTTAATTCCCCAATTCTGTCCGGTTTTTGATCACTGGGTTAGAGGCCGAATTTGACTTTGCTCAAAACATGAAAGTTGTAGGTATTGATGTGATGGAGATGCCTGTAAAATTTCAGGGCATTTGGATTAGTGTGGAGTGAGTTATGACGAAATTACTGTAGCTGTTCTGCTTTGGACAGAATGCGAAAACTGCGATAGTGATTGGCCATTTTGACTGGTTTTGGTTTGGATTTTGACGTTGATGTCTTCTGATGAAATGTAGCTGAATGTCTTAGCTAACGTATGCCTTTGGAATTTCGGCATTTGGACTTGTATGGACTGAGATATACTGATTACAGTTTTCTGCGTTTTGCAAACCTGTTTTGGGAATTCTGGTATAGTATTTCGTATTTTCGACCTAGTTAAGCTAGGAACTGGATTGAGTGACCTTCTACATTGTTGTAGCCCTGTTCCATAGCTTCGAAACGGTGGGTCTTACACCCCCAATCGATATTCGTAGTGAGAGTTGTGTCATTACCGCATAATAAGTGTAAAACAGTTTTTCCTAAACGGGGCCAAGATTATTGCTAATTTTAATTTCTGGTTTGCTATCGTGTTCATTTATGCATATGAAACCCTATTGGGGTTGTGTTTAGCATTGTTTGGTGACTCGTTCTCGAGTCTCATTGTATGTGTTACATGTTCTAGGGCTTGAAGGTAGTGCTCGACGGCTTGGTGATCGTGGTACATGAAAAACCACTTACTTGCTTGGTGAGTATACCACTCACTAAATTGTTACTATGTGGCTTTGTTAAATGTTATGTGATGCCTTGATGACTTACTTGCATATTGGAATTGATTAAGGTGAGGGTGTACTTGACCGCCCTCACCTCTTTTGATATTGTCATTGATTGGCTACCGTTTTATTGCATTACTGAACTTGATATATTGGTTGGTGAATTCCATTTCATGGAAACTGAATTGATGTCGTTTGGACGATGTCCAACGGCCTTACTGCATTACTGAGCTCAACCCCGTTTGGTAGTCAATTGGATCGAGCCGGCGAGGGCTTGGTCGTGAACATTGAATTGCCACGGGGACTGTATTGGGGAACCTTGTGGTAATGAGACCCTTGGTTCCGGTAAACTCGAGTATTACCAAAAGCTACTGAAATGGAGTGCGGGCCCGGTTGGGGTATGTTGGGTGGAAGGAATGGAAGTAAAGAGTTGTCTACGGTTTGGTATTTTAACATTGACGGAGAGTCAATGAGGTTGGTTCAAGATTGCAAGCGTGGAAATGGGCTCTTGAGAGCCGACCGTATCCTTTTACCGGTTTGCTTCATTGCTTATTTGTGCACTTTAAATGAAGGTTCATTCTTATATGACTTTGATTGCTTATTGGGTAGTATACCACTGGGCTTTGGCTCATTCCATGTTATTTGTTTTCCTTACAGGGATATAATTGCTTTTGAAAATGGACTGGATAGTCAATTGCCATACTGAGCTTGTAAATGTCTTTTGTATAGCTAGCTCTTGAAGTGAAACCCTAATGTATAACGGGTTCATTTCCTTTTGATAGGCAAATCGAATGTGTACTCCTTAATGGATAGTTTTGGCATGCCATTATGGTTGTAAATGTTATTTTCCGTTGTACATATATGCTTGGCTATGGTTTAGATAAATTTCGGCTTCGGTTTTCGTTTTATTCTATTTTATTTTATTTTGTGTTTTGACTTGTTTGCGCGCGATGTTATGTTCCGGAACGTTTTAGATTGACGTAAACCGTACCGTTAGTCCTGGCGAGAGCTGGGCAGGCAGTCCGCTAACCCCTTTGGTTCGCCTTAGGGGAAGGTGGGGCTGTCACAGGTGGTATCAGAGCCTAGGTTTGAATTAGCCTGGGTGTAATAGAAGTGCTCGATTTGAGGAGTTTATTGTTTATGCCTATTAAGTGTAATCATGTTATTTCTTCCTTTGCTATAGGATGGATGCGAGTGGTGATCCGAGTGACCGTCCGGCAGGAGATCGTCCTCGTAGTCCGCTGCCGCCAATTAAGTATCAACTTAGGCAGAAGGGGGCCGTGGTGCGTTGGAGCCCGGCCAGCCGTGTTCGACAGTGCAAGTGTCGTAGCAACTACGCCTATCCAAACACTCTAGTGTTGGCGGTGGCAAAGGAACGTGAGGAGTTTGCTAAGGATAATACTAAGCTTGAAGCTGTGGTTGCTGCGTTGGAAGCTGAGGTGACTCAGGCTAGGGCAACCAATGAGAAGCAAGCCGCACGTATCATGGAGCTAGAGTACGACGTGAATGAGGCGGAGGACCGAGTTAATGACCTATGTGATCAACTAAGGGATGGTCGCGAGCGTGAGGTTAAGCGCGCTCGCAAGGTCAGGGGTCGTGCGGAGGCGATCCTTAACTTGTGCGACGACGGACTCGAGGAGTCTAGTGATGAGGCCTCGTGCGCTGGGGCCGTGGCTAGGGAGGAGCCTACCCCGTCGCCTGGGTCCCAGACCCCAGCGACTGATTAGGCCTTGATCTTAGGGCACTTTTGGATAGTGGTGGTTTTTGAATGTACATAGGGATAGGGATAGAGCTTTAGCTAACCGTTTTGGATGTAGAGTTAGCTACGTGTAAATCTCTTTTGATAGGCCTATCCTCAGGTGGATCTTTTGTGTACGTGCGTGCTTTGGCCGTACCTGACTGACTGCTTGTATATATGTGTTTGGCATGTATATATGTGTTTGGCATGTATGCTTGGACTGTATAAATGTGTTTTTGTGAAAAACTTAAGTGTTACTTATATGCTTTGTTATTGCTTTGGTTTAGTACTTTTGCCTAGACCAAGTATACCTAATGGAAGGAACACGGAGAGGACGGGGACGTGGGCGTGGTAGGCAACCCACACCGGTTAGGGAAACTGGGGAAGCTTCTACTGGCCCAATTCCTGAACCCCAAATAGACCCCAATGCTCAAATAGCTGCCGCTATGCAGCAAATGACAAACCTACTCGCACAAGTAGTGCAACAACAGGGCCAAAACCCAAACCCTAACCCTGGAAACCCCGGAAACCCTGGCCATCATATTGAGAGCGAAGATAGAGCACTAGAACGTTTCCAAAAGTTTTCCCCGCCAAAGTTTATTGGGGGACCCGACCCTGATGTTGCTGAGAAATGGCTGGAGAAGATGGTAGACATATTCGCGGCCTTACACTATCCGGACGAACGGCAGGTGACTTTTGCCGTGTTCCAACTCGAGGGGGCTGCCCGTTCCTGGTGGAACGTAATTAGGCAGAAATGGGAGCGGGAGCAGACACAGAGGACTTGGGTGAACTTCATCCGAGAATTTAATGCTAAGTTTTTCCCTCCTCCAGTCCAGGAAAGGAAGGAGGACGAGTTTATCCGGCTCCGGCAAGGGGCTCAGACTGTGGCGGAGTACGAGAGCCAGTTTACCCGCCTGTCCAAATTCGCGCCTGAACTAATTATGACCGAACAACGACGCGTGAGGCGCTTTATTCAGGGTTTGAACGTGGAGATCCAGAA
Organism: Coffea eugenioides; assembly: GCF_003713205.1. Classification (NCBI taxonomy): domain Eukaryota; kingdom Viridiplantae; phylum Streptophyta; class Magnoliopsida; order Gentianales; family Rubiaceae; genus Coffea; species Coffea eugenioides. The sequence goes on from NW_020864708.1 coordinate 55,676, forward strand.
AGATCTCGCAGCGGCTCAAATCACTACTTTTAGCGAGGCAATGGAAAAAGCCCAACGGGTCGAGAGTGCACGGCTTCAGGTCCGAAACTTCCAGGCTAAGAAGCGTGGTTTTCCTGGGAGTACATCTGGGCAAGGTGAGAAGAGCACTCCCTCCAAGTTTGGACGAGGAACTGGGGGTGGACGACAATCTGGAACAGGCAGAGGGACTCCGTTCAGGGGCGGCCAAGTTGGGCGAGGACAGAGGGGGAACACCCAGAGTGGCTCGGCATCGGCACCTCGTGGTCCCTGTGGGCACTGTGGAAAGACAAACCACACCGAGGACAATTGCTGGAGGAAACTGGGGAAATGTCTGCGGTGTGGAAGTGCGGACCATCAGCTGGCTACATGTCCGGTCCTGAAACAAGATGGAAAGGGGAGTCAGCTACCGCCGAGGACTAACACTGGACCAGCCAAGGGAGACGGATCCAAACCTAAGATGCCAGCTAGGGTTTATTCCTTAGAGCCCCATCAGGTCCCAGATTCTTCCGAGGTGGTGGAAGGTACGATCCCTATTTTCCACCGCTTTGCCAAAGTTTTAATTGATCCCGGTGCCACTCATTCGTTTGTTAACCCTGATTTCATGTGTGGCATCGATATAAAACCTGCTAGCTTACCATATGACTTAGAGGTTAGTACACCTACGGGGAATCAACGTTTGGTGACTAGTATGGTCTATAGGGATTGCGACGTATGGGTAGGTGAAAGGAGGTTTTTAGGGGACTTGATTAGCTTATCCATTAAGGGGTACGATGTGATTTTGGGTATGGACTGGTTAGCCAAATATAACGCCCAACTGGATTGTAAAACGAAAATAGTTGAATTTCGCATTCCTGGCGAGGCAACCTTAAGGTTAGATATAAGGGGTAGGTTAGCCTCATCTGCTCTCATTTCGGGCATTCGAGCTAGGAAATTGATAAGTAGTGGGGCACAAGGATTTTTGGCCTTCTTAATTAATACCCCTACGGATAAGTTAAAGGTAGAAGATGTAGCCATAGTGAGGGACTTTCCGGATGTTTTCCCTGATGAGTTAGTGGCTTTACCTCCGGAAAGAGAGATAGAATTCCGAATAGATCTTTTACCTGGAACTGCACCTATCTCAAAAACCCCTTACCGAATGGCGCCTGCAGAACTTAAGGAGCTTAAGTTGCAACTGCAAGACCTTTTGGAGCGGGGATTCATTCACGAGAGTGAGTCTCCTTGGGGAGCTCCGGTCCTATTTGTGAAGAAAAAGGACGGAACGTTGAGGATGTGTATTGATTATAGGGGGTTGAACAACGTGACCATCAAGAATAAGTATCCACTGCCTCACATAGACGAGTTGTTTGACCAGCTGCAAGGAGCAGTGGTCTTCTCGAAGTTGGACCTCCGACAGGGGTACTACCAGTTGTTGATTAGGAAGGAGGACATTCCGAAGACTGCTTTCAACTCGAGATACGGGCATTACGAGTTTGCCGTTATGCCCTTTGGATTGACTAATGCTCCCGCCGCCTTCATGGACCTAATGCATAGGGTTTTCAAACCCTATCTAGACCGCTTTGTCGTTGTGTTCATTGATGACATTTTGGTCTACTCTAAGTCACGCGAGGAGCATGAGAAGCATTTGAGAATGGTATTGCAGACATTGAGGGAACATCAGCTGTATGCCAAGTTTAGTAAATGCGAGTTCTGGTTGGAGAGAGTAGCGTTTCTAGGGCACGTGATCTCCCACGAAGGTATTTCGGTGGATCCGGCGAAGGTTGAGGCCGTGACAAATTGGAAAAGGCCAGAAATTCCCACGGAGATTCGCAGCTTTCTAGGGCTAGCTGGGTACTACCGACGGTTTATTAAAGATTTTTCCAAACTGGCAGGACCTTTAACTGACTTGACAAAGAAGCATGGCCAGTTTATCTGGAACGGCCGATGCGAAACAAGTTTTCAAGAATTAAAGAAAAGATTGACCATGGCTCCAGTACTGGTCTTGCCCAATGGAATGGACGGGTTTGTAGTATATGCGGATGCGTCGCGAGAAGGACTGGGATGCGTTTTGATGCAGAACCGGAATGTGATTGCTTTCGCCTCTAGAAAATTGAAGCTTCACGAGCAGAACTACCCGACTCATGATCTAGAATTAGCCGCAGTGGTGTTTGCTCTGAAAAAGTGGAGGCATTACCTATACGGGGTGACCTTCGAAGTGTTTTCGGATCACAAAAGTCTTAGATACCTTTTCTCCCAGAAGGAATTAAACATGAGGCAACGAAGGTGGATGGAATTTCTGGAAGATTACGACTGTACGATCAATTACCATCCGGGAAAGGCAAATGTGGTAGCAGATGCCTTGAGTCATAAGGTGCAAGTAGCAGGGCTAATGATTAAGGAGTGGGGTTTGCTAGAATCCGTGTGCGAGTGGAAACCCTGTCTAGGGAGCCATAAGGTGATATTTGGCAATGTTAGGGTTACCTCCACTCTACTGGAACGTATTAAAGAGGCACAAAAAGAAGATTTGATGGTACAGAAATGGAAAGAGAAAGTGGATAAGGGAGAAACTACGGACTTCAATTTGAGTCCTGAGGGTATTTTAAAGTACCGAAACCGAGTGGTGGTACCAAAGGATGAGGCATTGAAAGCAGAAATTCTGGAGGAAGCTCATAGGTCTAAGTATACAATCCATCCGGGTAGCAGTAAGATGTATCAGGACCTGAAAGGGACCTATTGGTGGGATAATATGAAGAGGGAAATAGCTCAATACGTGCAGAAATGTCTTATTTGCCAGCAAGTGAAGGCAGAGCATCAAAAACCATCGGGTCTGTTACAACCCTTGGAGATACCCGAGTGGAAGTGGGAAAACATCACCATGGACTTCGTTTCCGGTTTACCGAGGACACAAAGAGGACACGATGCCGTTTGGGTGATCGTTGATCGATTAACCAAGTCGGCCCATTTCTTGCCGGTGAACATGAAGTACTCAATGGACAAATTGGCTCGACTGTACGTGGATGAGGTTGTAAGACTACACGGTGTTCCTGTGAGCATCGTCTCTGATCGGGATCCACGATTTGTGTCTCGGTTTTGGCAGAAGTTTCAAGAAACCCTGGGGACGAAACTCAATTTGAGCACTACCTACCACCCGCAGACGGATGGCCAGTCAGAACGGACAATTCAGACGCTCGAGGACATGTTACGAACGTGCATTCTGGACTTTGGAGGCAATTGGGGTCAGCACATGACCTTAGTCGAATTTGCATATAACAATAGCTTCCATTCGTCGATACAAATGGCTCCGTATGAAGCCTTATACGGACGCAAATGCCGCTCGCCGATTTACTGGGATGAAGTTGGTGAGAAGAAGGCACTAGACCCGGCAACCATTCCATGGATGGAAGAGGCTCAAGAAAAGGTCAAATTGATAAGGCAACGAATCCAAACCGCTCAAAGTCGCCAAAAGAGCTACGCGGATAATCGAAGAAAAGACTTGGAGTTTGAAGTTGGAGACCACGTATTTCTTAAGATCACACCTTTACGAAGTCTCACAGCAGGTAAAGGAAAGAAACTTCAACCGCGGTACGTCGGACCCTACAAGATCCTGCAGAGGGTTGGAGCGGTCGCGTATCGATTGGAACTACCGGCTAGTCTATCTCGAATCCACGATGTCTTTCACGTCTCGATGCTAAAGAAGTATCATCCAGACCCATCTCATGTGTTGCAACCGGAGGATATCGAAGTAGATGAATCACTGGCCTATGAAGAGAAACCGGTTCAAGTACTTGATCGAAAAGTCAAAGAGCTCAGAAACAAGAAGATTCCACTAGTGAAAGTACTATGGAGAAACCACGGAGTGGAGGAAGCTACTTGGGAAATGGAAGAGGAAATGCGAAAGAAATACCCAAACCTTTTCGGGAATTAAGGTGAGAAATTTCGAGGACGAAATTCTTTTAAGGGGGGGAGAGTGTGAGAGCCCGTAAAAACCCTAATATTTTTCCTAGGGTTATTTCCCCTTTAATTGCATAATTTTGCATTTTCTGGCTTAGAAATATTTTCTGAGAGGATTTTATGCGCAGTTATAGTTTTAAGAGGATTTTTCTAGCATTGGAGAATTTTTAGAAAATTAAGAGTAAATAGTGGACGTGGGACCCACTAGTGCGAAAAATTCGGAAAAAGTCGGCCAATAAGGTTAAGTTTCGAATACTGTGTATAATTATCGGGTGTTAAGAGATAAGTGGAGTGTGTGGAGTGATTGATGTGAGAGAGAAAAGAATGATAAGATTGCATTTAATAGGGTGACACATGTCACTTTCTTATTGGATACCTTTTATGAATCACTATTCACCTTTTGACATTTTTTTGACCTTTTGACCCAAAGGTTAAATATCTCAAAATTCATTAAAATTTCTTCATTTTTCTCTCCACCATAGCCGGCCCTCTCAAGCTTCAAGGAAGACAAAACTCTTCAACATTCAAGCTTCTAACAAGACCAAATCCACCAACTCAAGTGATTAACTTAGTTTTTGCTCCATAAAATCTCACCTTTTAGTGATAGTGAGAGCTTTGGTGAACTTTGTTTGAAAGACTAAGGTGCTCCACATCCCTCTCTCTCTTGGTTCTTGGTAAGTGAAGCTTGAAACACCCTACTATCTCTAATGATGCTTATTTTGTGCTTAATGGAGGCATGAGAGGAGTAATATGTGATTTGTTTTTTGATTTGGCTTGTTATGGTGAAGTTTTTATTTTATTGAGAATTTTTCTGGTTTAATATGATCTTGATGTTGGGGGCTTGTATGATGAATTGTAATGGTTGATAATGACTCTATGAGGTGTATTGGATAGGAAAATGCAACTAATTTTGGATTTGGTGTGAAATTGAAAAGTTAGGGTTCTTAATTCCCCAATTCTGTCCGGTTTTTGATCACTGGGTTAGAGGCCGAATTTAACTTTGCTCAAAACATGAAAGTTGTAGGTATTGATGTGATGGAGATGCCTGTAAAATTTCAGGGCATTTGGATTAGTGTGGAGTGAGTTATGACGAAATTACTGTAGCTGTTCTGCTTTGGACAGAATGCGAAAACTGCGATAGTGATTGGCCATTTTGACTGGTTTTGGTTTGGATTTTGAAGTTGATGTCTTCTGATGAAATGTAGCTGAATGTCTTAGCTAACGTATGCCTTTGGAATTTCGGCATTTGGACTTGTATGGACTGAGATATACCGATTACAGTTTTCTGCGTTTTGCAAACCTGTTTTGGGAATTCTGGTATAGTATTTCGTATTTTCGACCTAGTTAAGCTAGGAACTGGATTGAGTGACCTTCTACATTGTTGTAGCCCTGTTCCATAGCTTCGAAACGGTGGGTCTTACACCCCCAATCGATATTCGTAGTGAGAGTTGTGTCATTACCGCATAATAAGTGTAAAACAGTTTTTCCTAATCGGGGCCAAGGCTATTGCTAATTTTAATTTCTGGTTTGCTATCGTGTTCATTTATGCATATGAAACCCTATTGGGGTTGTGTTTAGCATTGTTTGGTGACTCGTTCTCGAGTCTCATTGTATGTGTTACATGTTCTAGGGCTTGAAGGTAGTGCTCGACGGCTTGGTGATCGTGGTACATGAAAAACCACTTACTTGCTTGGTGAGTATACCACTCACTAAATTGTTACTATGTGGCTTTGTTAAATGTTATGTGATGCCTTGATGGCTTACTTGCATATTGGAATTGATTAAGGTGAGGGTGTACTTGACCGCCCTCACCTCTTTTGATATTGTCATTGATTGGCTACCGTTTTATTGCATTACTGAACTTGATATATTGGTTGGTGAATTCCATTTCATGGAAACTGAATTGATGTCGTTTGGACGATGTCCAACGGCCTTACTGCATTACTGAGCTCAACCCCGTTTGGTAGTCAATTGGATCGAGCCGGCGAGGGCTTGGTCGTGAACATTGAATTGCCACGGGGACTGTATTGGGGAACCTTGTGGTAATGAGACCCTTGGTTCCGGTAAACTCGAGTATTACCAAAAGCTACTGAAATGGAGTGCGGGCCCGGTTGGGGTATGTTGGGTGGAAGGAATGGAAGTAAAGAGTTGTCTACGGTTTGGTATTTAACATTGACGGAGAGTCAATGAGGTTGGTTCAAGATTGCAAGCGTGGAAAGCGGCTCTTGAGAGCCGACCGTATCCTTTTACCGGTTTGCTTCATTGCTTATTTGTGCACTTTAAATGAAGGTTCATTCTTATATGACTTTGATTGCTTATTGGGTAGTATACCACTGGGCTTTGGCTCATTCCATGTTATTTGTTTTCCTTACAGGGATATAATTGCTTTTGAAAATGGACTGGATAGTCAATTGCCATACTGAGCTTGTAAATGTCTTTTGTATAGCTAGCTCTTGAAGTGAAACCCTAATGTATAACGGGTTCATTTCCTTTTGATAGGCAAATCGAATGTGTACTCCTTAATGGATAGTTTTGGCATGCCATTATGGTTGTAAATGTTATTTTCCGTTGTACATATATGCTTGGCTATGGTT